>NC_080042.1:24559015-24572024 GCF_012489685.1 Lotus japonicus | reverse complement strand
GTAGGAAAGCGAGTAAAATTCAGTTTTAAGTTGATTGATTGTTTGGGTACTTAGTGAACAAGCTAACAAAGATAAGTGTGTGAAGAACAATGGTGAGAATGCCTTGGGTTCTTGCTTAACTAATTCAATTCTAATCAACCTATTCTATCCACCAAAGCTCTGAGTCTCTCCTTGATGATCTAGCCTAAACAATCATCTATCGATGCCTCGCATAGACAATCCTCTCTAGCCAAAAGATAGGCACAATTCCTTGATAACCTAAACATTTTGTTAAAGGCATTAAGCATGCAATTCAGGCCACAAACCCCAACCCTTCCTCTATTCCTAGTAGCAAGCATAGAAGGGTAATCCACAACAAGTCCCTAATCTATAACAAACTTCTGTTCTATTATAGAAAAGCATAAAGCTAGTTTGCGATCAAGCTTAAAAGATGATGCATGGATATGGGATTCAAGGGTTTACTCAGAGGATTCATGAATAGAAATAGGAATTAAGATTAAAACATCATAAGTCTTACATGTAAGATCAAGTTTTGATCTAGTAGTACAACTCTATGTTTTGATGATTACAAGTTAACCTTTTGATATGAACAATTGTGGTACTCTAACGTGTTTTTTTCCTGAGTGTGCTATTTACAGGCTCTGACCTCAACTCAATCTCACACAAATCAGAAGCACTGTGTATAAAGAGCTACCCAAGCAACGCTTTCGCATTCACCATGTTCAGTATGAACAGTGGAAAAGCTTCAGAAGTTCTGAAGTTATACAAACTCTGATGAGGACTCAGTCACTAGAAGCTCTGAAGATCCAGAAAGTCTGATAACCAAGAAACACTGAAGGCTCAGATATTCTGATGGTGTAGAAGACTCTGAAGATCCAGAAGCTGATTAGTGAAGTTCTGATGTCCAGAAGCAAGATACTCTGAAGACCATGTTCTTCCCTCTGAGTTCAGAATCAGAAGAAACAATGGTCAGAGGATCTGGGCTTTCCCTCTGACTCTGATCAACCGGCTTCACAAGTTCCAATATGAAGCATTCCCCTGATCAGAAGTCTCCTAGGTTTAAAGGTCGCGTCGCTATCCAAGTACAAAAGCAACTGTACTATCCTGACGACCTACCTAACAGTCTCAGACACAGCAGAAGCTGGATTTTCCAGAACTGCCCTCCAACGGTAGCATTTCCCATGCAACGCTCAACCCTAATCCTTGGAGTATATAAAGAGGCTGAAGACTGAAAGAAACGGCTAGAAGCATTCACATACGCGCAAGACAAACTTAAATTCTTCTAAGCTTTCTTTCATCTGAAATTCATTGAGTTTACTATTAGCTTTTAGAAGCAAATCTCTTGTAAACAATTCTTTGATAAACAGTTTGTTTAGTTCCTTTAGGAGATCAAGGTTGATCGGATCCTAGAGAAGACTAAGAGAGTGAATCTTAGTGTGAGCTAAGTCAGTGTAATTGTTAGTCACTTGTAGGTTTCAAGTGCAGTTGTAACTCTTTCCTGATTAGTGGATTGCCTTCATTCTAAGAAGGAAGAAATCACCTTAACGGGGGACTGGAGTAGCTTGAGTGATTATATCAAGTGAACCAGGATAAAATCCTTGTGTGCTTTTCTATCTCTTATCTTTAGCACTTAAGTTCTCGAAAGATTTGTCAAAATCTTTAAGGTGAAAGTTTATACTGAAAACGTTATTCAAACCCCCCCTACCGTTTTTCATACCTTCAATTGGTATCAGAGCGCAAGTTCTGATTACCACACCTAACAGTGTTCAGTGATCCGGGCCGGTGTGAAAAACAATGGCTGCCACCACCAGTGAAACTCAAAGAGATGGTTACAATGCAAAGCCTCCTATGTTCGACGGTCAAAGGTTCGAATATTGGAAAGATAGACTGGAAAGTTTCTTTCTGGGTTTCGATGCAGATCTCTGGGATATTATTGTGGATGGCTACGAGCGTCCAGTTGATGCAGATGGCAAGAAGATCCCAAGGTCAGAGATGACTGCAGATCAAAAGAAGCTGTACTCACAACATCACAAAGCAAGAGCAATTCTTCTAAGTGCTATTTCCTATGAAGAGTACCAGAAGATTACAGATCGTGAGTTTGCGAAAGGCATTTTCGAATCTCTGAAGATGTCTCATGAAGGAAACAAGAAAGTCAAAGAATCAAAAGGCATTGTCTTTGATCCAAAAGTATGAATCCTTCATCATGGAGCCAAATGAGTCTATTGAAGAAATGTTCTCCAGATTTCAGTTGCTTGTAGCTGGCATACGACCTCTCAACAAGAGCTACACAACAAAAGATCATGTCATAAGGGTCATCAGGTGTCTTCCTGAAAGTTGGATGCCTTTAGTGACTTCAATAGAGCTCACGAGAGACGTTGAGAATATGAGTTTAGAAGAACTCATCAGCATCTTGAAATGCCATGAGCTGAAGCGCTCAGAGATGCAAGATCTGAGGAAAAAGTCCATAGCCTTGAAATCTAAATCTGAAAAGGCTAAGGTTGAGAAGTCAAAAGCTCTGAAGAAGAGGAATCTGAAGAAGCATCAGAAGATTCTGATGAAGATGAGCTAACTCTGATCTCCAAGAGACTCAACCGCATCTGGAAGCACAGGCAGAGCAAGTACAAAGGCTCTGGAAAAGCAAAAGGAAAGTATGAGTCCTCAGGCCAGAAGAAGTCTTCAATCAAGGAAGTCACATGCTCTGAGTGCAAAGAATCAGGGCACTACAAAAGTGATTGTCCAAAGTTGAAGAAGGACAAGAAGCCAAAGAAGCACTTCAAGACAAAGAAGAGTCTGATGGTAACCTTTGATGAATCAGAGTCAGAGGATGTTGACTCTGATGGTGAAGTCCAAGGACTCATGGCTATTGTCAAAGACAAGGAAGCAGAGTCAAAGAGAGTTGTTGACTCTGACTCAGAATCAGAAGGAAATCCTAACTCAGACGATGAAAATGAGGTATTCGCTTCTTTCTCTACCTCTGAACTGAAACATGCATTGTCTGATATTATGGATAAGTATAACTCCTTATTGTCTAAGCATAAGAAGCTGAAAAAAGAACTTATCTGCTGTTTCCAAGACTCCTTCTGAACATGAGAAAAATTATTTCTGATTTGAAAAATGATAATCATGCCTTGATCAATTCTAACTCTGTGCTTTAAGAACCAGATTGCTAAGTTAGAAGAAATTGTTGCCTGTGATGCCTCTGATTGTAGAAATGAATCTAAGTATGAAAAGTCTTTTCAAAGATTCCTAGCTAAAAGCGTGGATAGAAGCTTAATGGCTTCAATGATCTATGGCGTAAGCAGAAATGGAATGCATGGCATTGGCTATTCTAAACCAATTAGAAATGAGCCCTCTGTGTCTAAAGCTAAATCCTTATATGAATGCTTTGTTCCCTCTGGTACCATATTGCCTGATCCTGTACCTGCTAAAGTTGCTAAAAACCCTCTTAAAAAGGATCTTCTCTATGTACTAAATATCATGCAAATATTCTACTTAAAATATCATGGTTGAGAACACCCAAAGGTGACAGAACCTCTGGGGTAACTAACAAGAGAGGACCCAGAAAGTAGGGTACCTAAGGACAAGATTATCTATGTTGCAGATATCCTTGATAGCTCCACTGAAACACCAATCATGGTATCTGGACAGTGGATGCTCGCGTCACATGACGGGAGAAAGGCGTATGTTCCGAGAGCTGAAACTTAAGCCTGGAGGCGAAGTTGGCTTTGGAGGAATGAAAAGGGTAAAATTGTTGGTACTGGTTACTATTTGTGTAGATAGTAGTCCATGCATTTGATAATGTGTTATTGGTAGACGGCTTAACACATAACTTATTGTCTATAAGTCAATTAGCTGACAAGGGTTATGATGTTATATTCAATCAAAGTCCTGCCGGGGCTGTAAGTCAAATCGATGGCTCTGTTCTGTTTAACAGCAAGAGGAAGAACAACATTTATAAGATCAGATTATCTGAGTTGGAGGCTCAGAATGTGAAGTGCCTTCTGTCTGTTAATGAAGAGCAGTGGGTATGGCATAGACGGTTAGGGCATGCCAGTATGAGAAAGATTTCTCAGCTGAGCAAGCTAAACCTTGTCAGGGGCTTACCCCAATCTGAAGTTCGCTTCAGACGCTCTTTGTGAAGCATGTCAGAAAGGCAAATTCACAAAAGTCCCTTTCAAGGCAAAGAATGTTGTCTCAACCTCAAGGCCGTTAGAACTTCTGCATATCGACCTTTTTGGACCAGTGAAAACTGAGTCTATAGGTGGCAAGAGATATGGGATGGTTATCGTTGATGACTATAGCCGCTGGACATGGGTAAAGTTTCTAACCCGCAAGGATGAGTCTCATGCTGTGTTCTCTACCTTCATTGCTCAAGTGCAAAACGAGAAGGTTTGTAGGATTGTGCGTGTCATGGTGGAGAGTTTGAGAATGACAAGTTTGAGAGTCTGTTTGATTCTTATGGAATTGCACATGATTTCTCTTGTCCCATAACTCCTCAACAAAACGGGTGTTGTTGAGAGGAAGAACAGAACTCTTCAGGAGATGGCTAGAACCATGCTCCAAGAAACTGGCATGGCTAAGCACTTTTGGGCAGAGGCAGTAAATACAGCATGTTACATTCAGAACAATCTCTGTGAGACCAATTCTGAATAAGACTCCTTATGAATTGTGGAAGAACATAAAACCCAACATTTCTTATTTTCATCCTTTTGGCTGTGTTTGTTATGTTCTCAATACTAAGGATAGATTGCATAAATTTGATGCTAAGTCTTCTAAGTGTCTATTACTCGGTTACTCTGAGAGATCTAAAGGTTTTAGATTTTATAATACTGATGCTAAGACTATTGAAGAATCTATTCATGTTAGATTTGATGATAAGCTTGACTCTGACCAGTCAAAGCTAGTTGAAAAGTTTGCAGATTTAAGCATTAATGTTTCTGACAAAGGCAAAGCTCCAGAGGAAGTTGAGCCAGAGGAAGATGAACCAGAGGAGAAGCTGGTCCCTCTAACTCACAAACTCTGAAGAAGAGCAGAATCACTGCAGCTCACCCTAAGGAATTGATTCTGGGCAACAAAGACGAACCAGTCAGAACCAGATCTGCCTTCAGACCCTCTGAAGAGACCTTGCTCAGTCTGAAAGGATTGGTGTCCTTAATTGAACCCAAGTCCATAGATGAAGCTCTTCAGGACAAGGATTGGATTCTGGCCATGGAAGAAGAATTGAATCAATTTTCCAAGAACGATGTTTGGAGCGTAGTGAAGAAGCCTGAGAGTGTCCATGTTATTGGAACGAAATGGGTATTCAGAAACAAGCTGAATGAGAAAGGAGATGTAGTCAGAAACAAGGCAAGGCTAGTTGCTCAAGGCTACAGCCAGCAGGAAGGAATAGACTACACTGAAACATTTGCTCCAGTAGCAAGACTGGAGGCAATCAGACTGTTGATCTCTTTCTCAGTAAATCACAACATAGTTCTACATCAGATGGACGTAAAGAGTGCCTTCCTAAATGGTTATATCTCAGAGGAAGTCTATGTTCATCAACCCCCAGGTTTTGAAGATGAGAAGAAACCAGACCATGTGTTCAAATTGAAGAAATCACTCTACGGTCTGAAGCAAGCTCCCAGAGCATGGTATGAGAGACTCAGCTCATTCCTTCTGGAAAATGAGTTTGTAAGGGGTAAAGTAGATACAACTCTTTTTTGCAAGACTTATAAAGATGATATCTTAATTGTGCAAATTTATGTTGATGATATTATATTTGGTTCTGCTAATCAATCTCTATGCAAAGAATTTTCTGAGATGATGCAGGCTGAATTCGAGATGAGTATGATGGGAGAATTAAAGTACTTTCTGGGAATACAAGTTGATCAAACACCAGAAGGAACATATATCCATCAGAGCAAGTACACTAAAGAACTTCTGAAGAAGTTCAATATGCTGGAATCTACAGTGGCCAAGACTCCAATGCATCCTACATGCATTATGGAGAAAGAAGATAAAAGTGGTAAAGTATGTCAGAAGCTCTATCGTGGCATGATAGGTTCACTTCTATACTTAACTGCATCTAGGCCAGACATACTATTTAGTGTTCATTTATGTGCTCGTTTCCAATCAGATCCAAGGGAAACCCACTTAACTGCTGTTAAGAGGATCCTAAGGTATCTGAAAGGCACCACTAACCTTGGCTTGATGTATAAGAAAACATCAGAGTATAAGCTTTCAGGTTACTGTGATGCTGATTATGCTGGAGATAGAACAGAGAGAAAAAGTACTTCTGGAAATTGTCAATTTCTGAGAAGCAATCTAGTCTCATGGGCAAGCAAGAGGCAATCAACCATTGCACTATCAACTGCAGAGGCAGAATATATCTCAGCAGCAATATGCAGCACTCAGATGCTCTGGATGAAACATCAGCTGGAGGATTATCAGATCCTTGAGAGCAATATCCCAATCTATTGTGATAACACTGCTGCAATCTCATTGAGTAAGAATCCTATCCTGCATTCAAGGGCAAAGCACATTGAGGTAAAGTATCACTTTATTAGAGATTATGTACAGAAGGGCGTACTTCTTCTGAAGTTTGTTGATACTGACCATCAATGGGCAGATATCTTTACAAAGCCCTTAGCAGAGGATAGATTTAATTTTATTCTGAAAAATCTAAACATGGACTTTTGTCCAGAGTGAAGATGGATCAGAACCTCTGACTATGATACTTCTTGATCAGAAGATGTCTAGTCCAGAAGGTAACTCAATCAGAGTGTGTGTACCCACTGGTACTGACTCTGAAGCTGAGACAACAACACGTGTGTCAGTATTTCTGATGCATAGTTCCTTGTGCCCGTGTGACAGTCTGTTATGATTGCGTGTAGATGTGCTTCTCTCCTGAGTGTGATTTGTGTATTTACTGTTACTATCTATCTTTAATTTTCAACCGTTGATCTTAAATTGCTTTTTGAATCAACAACGGTTATTTGTCAAAACCCACTATACACACACGACCTCTTTCACTTCCGGTTTTTACTCTCGCTCTCTCTGCTTTTCAAAAACCGCTTATCCTCGTTTTCTCTCTCGATCTCTCTTCATCTTTCAACCTTCATCTTCTACCTCAAACCTTCAACCGCTTCAAAAAATGGTGAGTCAAACCAGAAGATCTACTGCAGATGCACCTCAGTTCCCTCACATGGTAGTCGGTCTAGCAACGGGTCAAAGGGGCCCTGAGAATCCGACCCAAGATCAAGGTCAAGCTCAAGAGCAGATTGTTCCAATTGCAGAACGGGGCTGTGCCGTTCACTGCGTGTTTGCTCCTGAGGAACTTCAAGTCCTGGCAGAATGGAGATTCGACCTCGACAACCTGGCTACAAATGGGTATGATCTTCGTCCTGAAGTCCAAGTTCAAGGTTGGGGAAATTACTTCAACAGACTTCGAGGACCGGTGTATGATAGACTGGTAAAGGAATTCTGGAAGCACGCCGACTGTGATGATACTCAGGTGGTATCTCACGTTCTTGGCAGAAAGATCATCATCACGGAGAATTCTTTCGTGAATTTGCTGGGTGCAGACACTGCTTTTGGGTATCGTTTCCAACTCACGGAATCGAAGCTGAAACCCAGCACCAAGAATACAATCAACGAGGCCCTGTACACCAATTACAAACCGGGCAAGACGACTTACAAGGTGATGGATCTTCATCCCAAGCTCAGAATCTGGCACAAGATCCTGCTCCACTACATAAACCAGAGACCAAAGGGCAGTTCTCCAGACTACATCAACTTCAACCAGAAGGTGATGTTGTTCTTCATCCAAGACCAGAAGAAGATCTGCCTTCCCTACTTCCTGTTCTCCTACTTGAAGGAATGTATCCGGAAGTCTCGCACCCACTGCCTCCATCAAGTCAGCAATCAAGTACATCCCCTTTGGGAGACTGCTCTCAGACTTTTTCATTGAAAGCAACCTGGTGCAAGATCTGGTCAATGCTGGATGTGTAGAGGATCTGAGCACCATGGTCAGTGATGTCTTCACTGCAAATTCTCTGAAGAAGATGGGTTTGGTCCAGAAGAAAATCGCCCCTGCTCGTGAAGACACATCTTCTGAAATCAGAAGCAGAAGGATGCCTCTGAATGACTACCCTCTGTGGACTCAGGCAGACAATCTTGACGCCATTAGGTGCTATGTTGAAGACCTAAGGGCTCAAGGATTCGAAATTGATCTCGATGATTTCTTCAGCCGACTGCCGCCAGCTCCAGAGTTTCCTTCTCCTCCCAAGAAGAAAGCTCAGAGGAAGATGATCCTAGATGAATTTTCTGAGGAATCAGATGTTCCTCTGGTCAAAAAGAAGAAGAGAAAGCCTGATGATGGTGATGATAGTGATAATGAGGATGGTCCTCCCAAGAAGAAGAAGAAGCAGGTCAGAATCGTGGTGAAGCCTACTCGGTGGAACCAGCTGCTGAAGTGGTCAGAAGGACTGAACCTCCTGCCAGAGTGACTAGATCATCAGCACATTCAAGTAAGTCTGCACTTGCTTCTGATGATGATTTGAATGTATTTGATGCACTCCCTATATCTGCCATGCTCAAACACTCCTCAAATCCCCTCACTCCTATTCCTGAATCCCAACCAGCTGCACAAACCACCTCTCCACCACATTCCCCAAGATCTTCATTCTTTCAACCTTCCCCTACTGAAGCACCTCTCTGGAATTTGCTTCAGAACCAACCCTCTAGGTTAGAAGAACCTACCTCTCCCTTTACCATTCAGTACAACCCATTATCTCCTGAACCCATCATTCATGCCCAACCAGAGCCTACCCACACAGAACCTGAGCCCAGAACCTCTGATCACTCTGTCCCAAGAGCATCAGAACGTCTGGCTCTCAAACCCACGGATACAGACTCTTCCACAGCCTTTACACCTGTATCCTTCGCAACCAATGTTGCTGATTCTTCTCCCTCCAATAACTCTGAATCCATTAGAAAATTCATGGAGGTCAGAAAAGAAAAGGTGTCTACCTTAGAAGAGTATTACCTCACCTGTCCAAGCCCTAGGAGATATCCTGGCCCTAGACCTGAACGTCTAGTTGACCCAGATGAACCTATCTTGGCCAATCCTTACAAGAGGCAGACCCTTTGGCTCAACAAGCTCACCCTGCCCCAGACCAACACGAGCCTATTCAACCAGAACCTGAACCCGAACAATCAGTATCTAACCAATCCTCGGTTAGGTCACCCCATCCTCTGATTGAAACTTCAGAACCTCACCTTGGAACCTCTAAACCCAATGCTCAAACGTTTAACATTGGCTCTCCACAAGGTGCCTCTGAAGCTCACAGCAGCAATCACCCAGCCTCTCCTGAACCCAACCTCTCCATAATTCCCTACACTCACCTCCGACCCACATCTCTCTCTGAGTGCATCAATACTTTCTATCATGAAGCTTCTATGATGCTACGCAATGTGCACGGTCAGACTGACCTCAGTGAGAATGCTGAACGTGTGGCTGATGAGTGGAACAATCTGGGCACTTGGCTAGTGGCTCAAGTTCCAATTATGATGCAGCTCCTGCATACAGAGGGAAGTCAGAGCATTGAGGCTGCAAAGCAAAGGTTTGCTCGAAGGGTGGCTCTTCATGAACAAGAACAGAGACATAAGCTTCTCGAAGCTATTGAAGAAGCCAAGAGAAAGAAAGCTCAAGCAGAAGAAGCTGCACGTCAAGCAGCAGCTCAAGCTGAACAAGCCCGATTAGAGGCAGAACGACTTGAGGCTGAGGCTGAAGCTCTTAGATGCCAAGCACTTGCACCAGTAGTGTTTACTCCTGCTGCTTCTGCTTCCATTCCAGATTCTCAAGCTGCTCAGAATGTTCCTTCCGGTTCTGCTCAGTCAAGCTCATCCAGACTCGACATCATGGAACAGCGTCTTGACATTCATGAATCCATGCTGATCGAAATGAAGCACATGATGATGGAACTTCTGCGACGAACTGATAAACCTTAGCTTTAGGATCTCTTCGTTTTTCTTTTTCTTTAACGTTGTTTTATTTTTGTTAAACTCTGTTTCTTTTTATTTACTTATTCTACTTTGTTCGTTTGTGATTACTATGCATATCTATATATATTTGTGTCACATATGTTTGCAAAAATCCTTTTATTCATAATATTTTTCTGTTTACATCATACATTCTTTATGTTTACATCATCCATTCTTTCCCTAAGTCTAGAATGGAGATCCCTCCTCATTCTTCTGCACTCCTGGCGCTGCTCTGACCTATCCTTCTCCAGACGCTCGAGTGCAAGCTGGATGTTGTTGAGCCTGTCCCTTCGCTCATCCCTCTCCAGAATCTCTTCTGCGGTATTGAGCTTCTCTTCCAAACTCTCTTTTTCTTCCAGCAGCTTGAGTTCAAGCCGGCTGAGTTCTTGCACCTCCTCCACGAAGGCAAGAAATTCCCTCAGGTCTCTCTTCACCTCTGGACGCAGGTCCTCTTCCAGCAGTGTCCGTGTCAGCTCCGCGATGGTCGTTGCACCCTCTGGATGCCTGATGTTCAGGAACAAGTCCTCCTCAAAGGCCTTCTTCCTCAGCTCTTCTAGTGCCACGATGTATGATGCCATTTTCTTTACTGAAAATTGTTCGAGGTGTGAAGCTTACCTTTCTCTCCAACGCTTTATATAGGCTTCACTTTCTCTCTGAAAGTTAATGCTCCTACGGTTTCTCGAGGTTAAGTTCTTGGTAACTGACCCTTCTCTTTACTCACTTGACCGGTGGTAAACGTTCTTCTCTTGCATTAACTCTTCTATTTATTTCGCCTAACTCTGATTCTTGCATCGTTTTCATTTCCTTTAAACTTAGACCTTCTCTAAGGGGGAGTACCTTGTACTTCAAGCTAAGTTTTTCACACCCCAAGCTTTTTGCTTATGACAAAAAGGGGGAGTAAACCCAGTTTTTGATGTGTAAGACGTGTTAGTGTGATTTATTTTTTTTCTTTTGGAGAATTTAAGAGTTCCACCTTCATGACCATAGATGTGTCACTGGGCAAATACAAGGAATACATTTCACTTCTTCTGAAGTGATTCTAAGTTGACTCTGATACCCAAGACTCTGATATCCTGTCAGTGACTCTGATTACTTATGCGCTCTGATTACTTGATTTTCATCTATGTCATAAGTTTTTCACTCTGAACTCTTATATCATTTAGCTCAGAATCTAGACTTTACTAACGTTTTCATCAAGTATTAGATTCAGGGGGAGCTAAGCTCAGAATCAAGCAGTGACTTGAATTCAGAATGAGCTAGATAAACTATTCACATCAGGATAAGTATTATTCTATATCTCTAAACTCTGAGTGAATTCAGTTTAATGTTTAAGAATTGTTCATCAAAAATCTTAGTTTTGTCATCATCAAAAGGGGGAGATTGTAAGATCAAGTTTTGATCTAGTAGTACAACTCTATGTTTTGATGATTACAAGTTAACCTTTTGATATGAACAATTGTGGTACTCTAACGTGTTTTTCTGAGTGTGCTATTTACAGGCTCTAACCTCAACTCAATCTCACACAAATCAGAAGCACTGTGTATAAAGAGCTACCCAAGCAACGCTTTCGCATTCACCATGTTCAGTATGAACAGTGGAAAAGCTTCAGAAGTTCTGAAGTTATACAAACTCTGATGAGGACTCAGTCACTAGAAGCTCTGAAGATCCAGAAAGTCTGATAACCAAGAAACACTGAAGGCTCAGATATTCTGATGGTGTAGAAGACTCTGAAGATCCAGAAGCTGATTAGTGAAGTTCTGATGTCCAGAAGCAAGATACTCTGAAGACCATGTTATTCCCTCTGAGTTCAGAATCAGAAGAAACAATGGTCAGAGGATATGGGCTTTCCCTCTGACTCTGATCAAACCGGCTTCACAAGTTCCAATATGAAGCATTCCCCTGATCAGAAGTCTCCTAGGTTTAAAGGTCGCGTCGCTATCCAAGTACAAAAGCAACTGTACTATCCTGACGACCTACCTAACAGTCTCAGACACAGCAGAAGCTGGATTTTCCAGAACTGCCCTCCAACGGTAGCATTTCCCATGCAACGCTCAACCCTAATCCTTGGAGTATATAAAGAGGCTGAAGACTGAAAGAAACGGCTAGAAGCATTCACATACGCGCAAGACAAACTTAAATTCTTCTAAGCTTTTTCTTTCATCTGAAATTCATTGAGTTTACTATTAGCTTTTTTAGAAGCAAATCTCTTGTAAACAATTCTTTGATAAAACAGTTTGTTTAGTTCCTTTAGGAGATCAAGGTTGATCGGATCCTAGAGAAGACTAAGAGAGTGAATCTTAGTGTGAGCTAAGTCAGTGTAATTGTTAGTCACTTGTAGGTTTCAAGTGCAGTTGTAACTCTTACCTGATTAGTGGATTGCCTTCATTCTAAGAAGGAAGAAATCACCTTAACGGGTGGACTGGAGTAGCTTGAGTGATTTATCAAGTGAACCAAGATAAAATCCTTGTGTGCTTTTCTATCTCTTATCTTTAGCACTTAAGTTCTCGAAAGATTTGTCAAAATCTTTAAGGTGAAAGTTTATACTGAAAACGTTATTCAAACCCCCCCTTTCTACCGTTTTTCATACCTTCATTACAAAGAACCCAAAGCAAAAGGGGTTTAGCCAATCATGGCTATGAAATCCATACAAGAAAGTAAAGATGAAACCTGAAACATAAGGCTTAGAGAAAGCTCCTCAAGCTCCAGAGCTCAAACTCTTTCTTCTAAACTTATGAAAATATGATAAAATGACAAAAGGTTACAAAAAGAAATGTCTAAAAACCAACTTATAGGAAAAACAGGCGAGTCTGGGCGCTCTCAGGCGCCAATTCAGAGCGCTTGAGCGCCAATTCCAAGTGAGAAAAGCGCCTCTGGAAGGCAATTGGTGCTCAGGCGCTCAACAGGAGCACTCAGGCGCCAATTCCTTTCTAGCATCATTTACACAACGATCCAATTGTTGAGCGCCTGAGCGCTCTCTTCATGCTAG
>NC_080042.1:24336717-24558915 GCF_012489685.1 Lotus japonicus | reverse complement strand
ACTCAACCGCATCTGGAAGCACAGGCAGAGCAAGTTCAAAGGCTCTGGAAAGGCAAAAGGAAAGTATGAGTCCTCAGCCAGAAGAAGTCTTCAATCAAGGAAGTCACATGCTTTGAGTGCAAAGAATCTGGGCACTACAAAAGTGATTGTCCAAAGTTGAAGAAAGACAAGAAGCCAAAGAAGCACTTCAAGACGAAGAAGAGTCTGATGGTGACATTTGATGAATCAGAGTCAGAGGATGTTGACTCTGATGGTGAAGTCCAAGGACTCATGGCAATTGTCAAAGACAAGGGAAGCAGAGTCAAAGGAAGTTGTTGACTCTGACTCAGAATCAGAAGGAGATCCTAACTCAGACGATGAAAATGAGGTATTTGCTTCTTTCTCTACCTCTGAACTGAAACATGCATTGTCTGATATCATGGATAAGTATAACTCCTTATTGTCTAAGCATAAGAAGCTGAAAAAGGACTTATCTGCTGTTTCCAAGACTCCTTCTGAACATGAGAAAATTATTTCTGATTTGAAAAATGATAATCATGCTTTGATCAATTCTAACTCTGTGCTTAAGAACCAGATTGCTAAGTTAGAAGAATTGTTGCCTGTGATGCCTCTGATTGTAGAAATGAATCAAAGTATGAAAAGTCTTTTCAAAGATTCCTAGCTAAAAGCGTGGATAGAAGCTTAATGGCTTCAATGATCTATGGCGTAAGCAGAAATGGAATGCATGGCATTGGCTATTCTAAACCAATTAGAAATGAGCCTTCTGTGTCTAAAGCTAAATCCTTGTATGAATGCTTTGTTCCTCTGGTACAATATTGCCTGATCCTGTACCTGCTAAAATTGCTAAAAACCCTCTTAAAAAGGGATCTTTCTCTATGACTAAATATCATGCAAATATTCCTTTAAAATATTATGTTGAGACACCCAAGGTGATCAGAACCTCTGGGGTAACTAACAAAAGAGGACCCAGAAAGTGGGTACCTAAGGACAAAATTATCTATGTTGCAGATATCCTTGATAGCTCCACTGAAACACCAATCATGGTATCTGGACAGTGGATGCTCGCGTCACATGACGGGAGAAAAGCGTATGTTCCGAGAGCTGAAACTTAAGCCTGGAGGCGAAGTTGGCTTCGGAGGAAATGAAAAGGGTAAAATTATTGGTACTGCACTATTTGTGTAGATAGTAGTCCATGCATTGATAATGTTTTATTGGTAGACGGCTTAACACATAACTTATTGTCTATAAGTCAATTAGCTGACAAGGGTTATGATGTTATATTCAATCAAAAGTCCTGCCGGGCTGTAAGTCAGATCGATGGCTCTGTTCTGTTTAACAGCAAGAGGAAGAACAACATTTATAAGATCAGATTATCTGAGTTGGAGGCTCAGAATGTGAAGTGCCTTCTGTCTGTTAATGAAGAGCAGTGGGTATGGCATAGACGGTTAGGGCATGCCAGTATGAGAAAGATTTCTCAGCTGAGCAAGCTAAATCTTGTCAGGGGCTTACCCAATCTGAAGTTCGCTTCAGACGCTCTTTGTGAAGCATGTCAGAAAGGCAAATTCACAAAAGTCCCTTTCAAGGCAAAGAATGTTGTCTCAACCTCAAGGCCGTTAGAACTTCTGCATATCGACCTGTTTGGACCAGTGAAAACTGAGTCTATAGGTGGCAAGAGATATGGGATGGTTATCGTTGATGACTATAGCCGCTGGACATGGGTAAAGTTTCTAACCCGCAAGGATGAGTCTCATGCTGTGTTCTCTACCTTCATTGCTCAAGTGCAAAACGAGAAGGCTTGTAGGATTGTGCGTGTCAGAAGTGACCATGGTGGAGAGTTTGAGAATGACAAGTTTGAGAGTCTGTTTGATTCCTATGGAATTGCACATGATTTCTCTTGTCCCAGAACTCCTCAACAAAATGGTGTTGTTGAGAGGAAGAACAGAACTCTTCAGGAGATGGCTAGAACCATGCTCCAAGAAACTGGCATGGCTAAGCACTTTTGGGCAGAGGCAGTAAATACAGCATGTTACATTCAGAACAGAATCTCTGTGAGACCAATTCTGAATAAGACTCCTTATGAATTGTGGAAGAACATAAAACCCAACATTTCTTATTTTCATCCTTTTGGCTGTGTTTGTTATGTTCTCAATACTAAGGATAGATTGCATAAATTTGATGCTAAGTCTTCTAAGTGTCTATTACTTGGTTATTCTGATAGATCTAAAGGCTTTAGATTTTATAATACTGATGCTAAGACTATTGAAGAATCTATTCATGTTAGATTTGATGATAAGCTTGACTCTGACCAGTCAAAGCTAGTTGAAAAGTTTGCAGATTTAAGCATTAATGTTTCTGACAAAGGCAAAGCTCCAGAGGAAGTTGAGCCAGAGGAAGATGAACCAGAGGAAGAAGCTGGTCCCTCTAACTCACAAACTCTGAAGAAGAGCAGAATCACTGCAGCTCACCCTAAGGAATTGATTCTGGGTAACAAAGATGAACCAGTCAGAACCAGATCTGCCTTCAGACCCTCTGAAGAGACCTTGCTGAGTCTGAAAGGATTGGTGTCCTTAATTGAACCCAAGTCAATAGATGAAGCTCTTCAGGACAAGGATTGGATTCTGGCCATGGAAGAAGAATTGAATCAATTTTCCAAGAACGATGTTTGGAGCTTAGTGAAGAAGCCTGACAATGTCCATGTTATTGGAACAAAATGGGTATTCAGAAACAAGCTGAATGAGAAAGGAGATGTAGTCAGAAACAAGGCAAGGCTAGTTGCTCAAGGCTACAGCCAGCAAGAAGGAATAGACTACACTGAAACTTTTGCTCCGGTAGCAAGACTGGAGGCAATCAGACTATTGATCTCTTTCTCAGTAAATCACAACATAGTTCTACATCAGATGGACGTAAAGAGTGCCTTCCTAAATGGCTATATCTCAGAGGAAGTCTATGTTCATCAACCCCCAGGTTTTGAAGATGAAAAGAAACCAGACCATGTGTTCAAATTGAAGAAATCACTCTACGGTCTGAAGCAAGCTCCCAGAGCATGGTATGAGAGACTTAGCTCATTCCTTCTGGAGAATGAGTTTGTAAGGGGTAAAGTAGATACAACTCTTTTTTGCAAGACTTATAAAGATGATATCTTAATTGTGCAAATTTATGTTGATGATATTATATTTGGTTCTGCTAATCAATCTCTATGCAAAGAATTTTCTGAGATGATGCAGGCTGAATTTGAGATGAGTATGATGGGAGAATTAAAGTACTTTCTGGGAATACAAGTTGATCAAACACCAGAAGGAACATATATCCATCAGAGCAAGTACACTAAAGAACTTCTGAAGAAGTTCAATATGCTGGAATCTACAGTGGCCAAGACTCCAATGCATCCTACATGCATTTTGGAGAAAGAAGATAAAAGTGGTAAAGTATGTCAGAAGCTCTATCGTGGAATGATAGGTTCACTTCTATACTTAACTGCATCTAGGCCAGACATATTATTTAGTGTTCACTTATGTGCTCGTTTCCAATCAGATCCAAGGGAAACCCACTTAACTGCTGTTAAGAGGATCCTAAGGTATCTGAAAGGCACCACTAACCTTGGCTTGATGTATAAGAAAACATCAGAGTATAAGCTTTCAGGTTATTGTGATGCTGATTATGCTGGAGATAGAACAGAGAGAAAAAGTACTTCCGGAAATTGTCAATTTCTGGGAGGCAATCTAGTCTCATGGGCAAGCAAGAGGCAATCAACCATTGCACTATCAACTGCTGAGGCAGAATATATCTCAGCAGCAATATGCAGCACTCAGATGCTCTGGATGAAACATCAGCTGGAGGATTATCAGATCCTTGAGAGCAATATCCCAATCTATTGTGATAACACTGCTGCAATCTCATTGAGTAAGAATCCTATCTTGCATTCAAGGGCAAAGCACATTGAGGTAAAGTATCATTTTATTAGAGATTATGTACAGAAGGGCGTACTTCTTCTGAAGTTTGTTGATACTGACCATCAATGGGCAGATATCTTTACAAAGCCCTTAGCTGAAGATAGATTTAATTTTATTCTGAAAAATCTAAACATGGACTTTTGTCCAGAGTGAAGATGGATCAGAACCTCTGACTATGATACTTCTTGATCAGAAGATGTCTAGTCCAGAAGGTAACTCAATCAGAGTGTGTGTGCCCACTGGTACTGACTCTGAAGCTGAGACAACAACACGTGTGTCAGAATTTCTGATGCATAATTCCTTGTGCCCGTGTGACAGTCTGTTATGATTGCGTGTAGATATGCTTATCTCCTGTGTGTGATTGTGTATTTTACTGTTACTATCTATCTTTAATTTTCAACCGTTGATCTTAAAGTGCTTTTTGAATCAACAACGGTTATTTGATAAAACCCACTATACACACACGATTCTCGTTCACTTCCGGTTTTCACTCTTGCACTCTCTGCTTTTCAAAAACCGCTCCTCTCGAATTCTCTCTCGATCTCTCTTCATCTTTCAAACTTCATCTTCTACCTCAAACCTTCAACCTCTTCAAAATGGTGAGACAAACCAGAAGATCTGCTGCAGACGCACCTCAGTTCCCTCACATGGTAGTCGGGTTGGCAACGGGCAAAGGGGCTCTGAGAACCCGGCACAAGAACAAGTTCAAGCTCAAGAGCAGATTGTTCCTATTGCAGAACGGGGCTGTGCCGTTCACTGTGTTTTTCCTCCTGAGGAACTCCAAGTCCTGGCAGAATGGAGATTCAACCTCGATAACTTGGCTGCAAATGGGTTTGATCTTCGTCCTGAAGTCCAAGCTCAAGGTTGGGGAAATTATTTCAACCGACTTCGAGGACCGGTGTATGAGAAATTGGTAAAGGAATTCTGGAAGCACGCAGACTGCGATGACACTCAGGTGGTCTCTCACATTCTTGGCAGGAAGATCATCATCACTGAGAAGTCCTTCGTGAATCTGCTAGGAGCAGAAACTGCTTATGGGTATCGGTTCCAACTGACGGAATCGAAGCTGAAACCCAGCACCAAGGACATAGTCAACAAGGCCCTGTACACAACCTTCAAACCGGGCAAGACGAGTTACAAGGTGATGGACCTTCACCCCAAACTCAGGATCTGGCACAAGATCCTACTCAACTGCATTAATCAGAGACCGAAGGGCAGTTCCCCAGATTACATCAACTTCAACCAGAAGGCGATGCTGTTTTTCATTCAAGACAAGGAGAAGATCTGCCTTCCCTACTTCCTGTTCTCCTACTTGAAGGAATGCATCCGGAAGTCTCGCACCACAGCCTCCATCAAGTCTGCAATCAAATATATCCCTTTTGGGAGGCTGCTCTCAGACTTTCTCATTGAAAGCAACTTGGTGCAAGATTTGATCAATGCTGGTTGCACAGAGGATTTGAGCACCATTGTCAGTGATGTCTTCACTGCAAACTCCTTGAAGAAGATGGGCTTAATCCAGAAGAAGATTGCTCCTGCTCATGAAGACACATCTTCTGAGATCAGAGGAAGAAGAAAGCCTCTGAATGACTACCCTCTGTGGACTCAAGCAGACCATCCTGAAGCCATCAGATGCTATGTTGAAGACCTCAGGGCTCAAGGATTCGAGATTGACCTTGATGATTTCGTCAGTAGACTTCCACCAGCTCCAGAGTTTCCTTCTCCTCCCAAGAAGAAAACCAAGAGGAAGATGATTCTGGAAGAATCCTTAGAGGAATCTGATGTCCCTCTGGTCAAGAAGCCGAAGAGCAAGCCTGATGATGATGATGGTGATGATAGTGAGGATGGTCCTCCAAAGAAGAAGCAGAAGAAGGTCAGAATTGTGGTGAAGCCTACTCGGGTGGAACCAGCTGCTGCAGTGGTCAGAAGGACTGAACCTCCTGCCAGAGTGACTCGATCATCAGCACATACAAGTAAGCCTGCACTTGCTTCTGATGATGATTTGAATTTATTTGATGCACTCCCTATTTCTGCCTTGCTTCAACATTCCTCAAATCCCCTCACTCCTATTCCTGAATCCCAACCAGCCGCACAAACCACCTCTCCACCACATTCCCCAAGATCTTCCTTCTTTCAACCTTCTCCTACTGAAGCACCTCTCTGGAATTTGCTTCAGACCCAAACCTCTAGGTCAGAAGATCCAACCTCTCTCCTTACCATTCCATACGACCCATTATCCTCTGAACCAATCATCCCTGACCAACCCGAACCCAACCAAACAGAACCACAACCCAGAACGTCTGATCACTCTGCTCCCAGAGCATCAGCACGTCCTGCTGCCAGAACCACGGATACAGACTCTTCAACAGCCTTCACACCTGTATCCTTCCCCATCAATGTTATTGACTCTCCTCCCTCCAATACCTCTGAATCAATTAGAAAATTCATGGAGGTTAGAAAGGAGAAGGTTTCTGCCTTGGAAGAGTATTACCTTACCTGTCCAAGCCCTAGGAGATATCCTGGCCCTAGACCTGAACGTCTAGTTGACCCAGATGAACCTATCTTGGCCAATCCTATCCAAGAGGCAGATCCCTTAGTCCAACAAGCTCACCCTGTCCCTGACCAACAAGAGCCCATTCAACCAGACCCTGAACCTGAACAATCAGTGTCTAACCAATCCTCGGTTAGATCACCTCACCCTCTGGTTGAAACTTCAGACCCTCACCTTGGAACCTCTGAACCCAATTCTCCCATGATTAACATTGGTTCTCCACAAGGTGCCTCTGAAGCCCATAGCAGCAATCATCCAGCCTCTCCTGAACCCAACCTCTCCATAATTCCCTATACTCACCTTCAACCCACATTTCTCTCTGAGTGCATCAATATCTTCTATCATGAAGCCTCTTTGAGGCTCCGCAATGTGCACGGTCAGACTGATCTCAGTGAGAATGCTGAAAATGTGGCTGATGAGTGGAACAATCTGAGCACTTGGCTAGTGGCTCAAGTTCCGATTATGATGCAGCTCCTGCATGCAGAGGGCAGTCAGAGCATTGAGGCTGCAAAGCAAAGGCTTGCTAGGAGGGTGGCTCTTCATGAACTAGAACAGAGAAATAAGCTTCTTGAAGCTATTGAAGAAGCCAAGAGAAAGAAAGAACAAGCAGCAGAAGCTGCACGTCAAGCAGCAGCTCAGGCTGAACAAGCCAGACTTGAGGCAGAGCGTCTTGAAGCTGAGGCTGAGGCAGAGCGACTTGCACCAGTTGTGTTTACTCCTGCTGCTTCTGCTTCCATTCCAGATCCTCAAGCTGCTCAGAATGTTCCTTCCAGTTCTACTCAGACAAGCTCATCCAGACTCGACATCATGGAACAACGTCTTGACACTCATGAATCCATGCTGATTGAGATGAAGCAAATGATGATGGAACTTCTGCGCCGTACTGACAAACCTTAGTTTTAGGATCTCTTCTTTTTCTTTCTTTTTATCTAACGTTGTTTTATTTAAACTCTGTTTCTTTTTTATTTACTTATTTTAATTTGTTCGTTTGTGATTATATATGCATAACTATGGCTTTATTCACATATGTTTGCCAAACTTGTTTTATTCATAATTGTTCTATGTTTACATCATAATTTTTTTTACATCATATAAATCTAGAATGGAGGATCTCTCCTCATTCTTCTGCACTCCTGGCGCTGCTCTGACCTATCCTTCTCCAGACGATCCAGTCCATGCTGGATGTTGTTGAGTCTGACCTCTAGCTCATCTTTCTCCAGAATCTCTTCTGAAGTCTTGAGCTTCTCTTCCAAAATTTCTTTCTCTTCCAGCAGCTTGAGTTCAAGCCGGCTGAGTTCTTGCACCTCCTCCACGAAGGCAAGAAATTCCTTCAGGTCTCTCTCCAACTCTGGACGCAGGTCCTCTTCCAGCAGTGTCCGTGTCAGCTCCGCTATGGTAGTTTCACCCTCTGGATGCCTGATGTTCAGGAACAAGTCCTCTTCAAAGGCCTTCTTCCTCAGCTCTTCTAGTGCTACGTTGTATGATGCCATTTTTTTTTACTGAAAATTATTCGAGGTGTGAAGCTTACCTTTCTCTCCAACGCTTTTTATAGGCTTCACTTTCTCTCTGAAAGTTAATGCTCTTACAGTTTCTCGAGGTTAAGTTCTTGGTAACTGACCCTTCTATTTACTCACTTGACCGGTGGTAAACGTTCATCCCTTGCATTAACTCTTCTATTTATTTTCGCCTAACTCTGATTCTTACATCGTTTTCATTTTCTTTTAAACTTAGACCTTCTCTAAGGGGGAGTACCTTGTACTTCAAGCTAAGTTTTTCACACCCCAAGCTTTTTGCTTATGACAAAAAGGGGGAGTAAACCCAGTTTTTGATGTGTAAGAAGTGTTAGTGTGACTTATTTTTCTTTTGGAGATTTTAAGAGTTCCACCTTCATGACCATAGATGTGTCACTGGGCAAATACAAGGAATACATTTCACTTCTTCTGAAGTAATTCTAAGTTGACTCTGATACCCAAGACTCTGATACCTTGTCCATGACTCTGATCACTTATGCGCTCTGATTATTCGTTTTTCATCTATGTCATAAGCTTTTCACTCTGAACTCTTATATTTTTTAGCTCAGAATCTAGACTTTACTAACGTTTTCATCAAGTATTAGATTCAGGGGGAGCTAAGCTCAGAATCAAGCAGTGACTTGAATTCAGAATGAGCAAGATAAACTATTCACATCAGGATAAGTCTTATTCTATATCTCTAAACTCTGAGTGAATTCAGTTTAATGTTTAAGAATTGTTCATCAAAAATCTTAGTTTTGTCATCATCAAAAAGGGGGAGATTGTAAGATCAAGTTTTGATCTAGTAGTACAACTCTATGTTTTGATGATTACAAGTTAACCTTTTGATATGAACAATTGTGGTACTCTAACGTGTTTTTCTGAGTGTGCTACTTACAGGCTCTAACCTCAACTCAATCTCACACAAATCAGAAGCACTGTGTATAAAGAGTGACCCAAGCAACGCTTTCGCATTCACCATGTTCAGTATGAACAGTGGAAAAGCTTCAGAAGTTCTGAAGCTATACAAACTCTGATGTGGACTCAGTCGCTAGAAGCTCTGAAGATCCAGAAGTTCTGATAACCAAGAAACACTGAAGGTTCAGATGTTCTGATGGTGTAGAAGACTCTGAAGATCCAGAAGCTGAATAGTGGAAACTCTGAAGTCCAGAAGCAAGAAACTCTGAAGGCCATGTACTTCCCTCTGAGTTCAGAATCAGAAGATACAATGGTCAGAGGATCTGTGCTTTCCCTCTGACTCTGATCAACCGGCTTCACAAGTTCCAATATGAAGTATTCCCCTGATCAGAAGTCTCCTAGGTTAAAAGGTCAAGTCGCTATCCAAGTACAAAAGCAAGTGTACCTTCCTGACGACCTACCTAACGTTCTCAGCCACAGCAGAAGCTGGATTTTCCAGAACTGCCCTCCAACGGTAGCATTTCCCATGCAACGCTCAACCCTAATCCTTGGAGTATATATAGAGGCTGAAGATTGAAAGAAGCGGCTAAGAAACTAAGAAGAAGCAATACATACGCGCAAGACATATTCAAAATATTCTAAGCTTTCTTTCATCTGAAATTCATTGTGTTTACTATTAGCTTTTTAGAAGCAAATCTCTTGTAAACAATTCTTTGATAAACAGTTTGTTTAGTTCCTTTAGGAGATCAAGGTTGATCGGATCCTAGAGAAGACTAAGAGAGTGAATCTTAGTGTGAGCTAAGTCAGTGTAATTGTTAGTCACTTGTAGGTTTCAAGTGCAGTTGTAACTCTTACCTGATTAGTGGATTGCCTTCATTCTAAGAAGGAAGAAATCACCTTAACGGGTGGACTGGAGTAGCTTGAGTGATTTATCAAGTGAACCAGGATAAAATCCTTGTGTGCTTTTCTATCTCTTATCTTTAGCACTTAAGTTCTCGAAAGATTTGTCAAAATCTTTAAGGTGGAAGCTTTGTTCTGAAAACGTTATTCAAACCCCCCCTTTCTACCGTTTTTCATAGCTTCAGGGTTTTCAATTTTTTTCTTTCTTTCTTTCTTCCTTTCATTCCATACAAGCCTTTGTCCAGCCCCAACATCAACATTTTCACCCAAGAATTCCTGAATTAAACATTCTTCATTAACCACGTTGAAACAAGCACAATATGATCCAAAATTAGCAAGTAGTCATGGGATTTATGCATGAGATCATAGAACAATAGCAAGCACATCAAATGAAGGTTAATAGGCATGTATTTCACTGTACAAATTTCCAGCAGCAAACATATTCACAAACATCATGTGAAAACCTTCAAGATCAATCCATAATCACAACAAAACATGGCAAAACTCCCTAGATCAATTTTCAGCAGTCAAGAATCACATAACTCATCACCAAAAATGCAGATTTAGCAATTAGAATCATGCTGTACAGATCTCGTGGCAAACTACCAATCATTTGACATATTCTCATATGATCATAAGGGAGAGTTAAGATGGACTAGAGTATCATGACCAACATCAAGCATAGTAATTATAGCATAGTCATACATAGCATCATGATGAATTTTCCAGCAAGCACATCACCCAAACCTCATAAAAAAAACGTCTAAATCTCAATATGATTCATGGCAAAACATGGTAAGGATTCCTAGGTAATCTACCCTTCCTAGGACCAGCCCTTACCTTGGGTTAGTGGTCTGAAAAAGGAAGAGAAGATGAAGATTCAAGATCAAAAAGCTTGTTGTCCATGTCCTTCTTCTCCCCCTCCACGCGGTTCCCTTTCCTCTCGCAGCTCCTCCTTCACGCGCAAGGTGTTATGGGTGGTGATGGTGGCCGGCGGTGGCTTGGATGGTGGTGGTTCTCTGAGCAAGATGAAGGAGATGAGGGTGTGTTTACGTGATTAGCTTCTGTTTTTCTGAAGTATGAAAGAAAGAAAGAGAAATTGATTTTTCTCTCCCCTTTTACTTACAAAACTGGCTGTCAAGGGAAAATAGTGGGCTAGGGTTGTGGTTTTTGGGTTTAATGCTGATTTAAGTCAGAGGGGACAGGGTTTAATTGGTACTAATCACTCTTTACTTCAGAAAAAAGTCAGAATCTTCCTCCCTTTTCCCTTTGCAAGGCTGCGGCATCACCACTAATGGGCTAGGATTTTCATAGCCCTAGCTCCTTCCTTCTCATCCAAATCACTTGGCCCACTTAGCCTCTTCTTAATCTCCTGATCATGATCTCATAAGTTCACTAACCAACCCAAATAACGCATTAACCAAGGCTTAAGCCCAAAGTTTTAAGTTAGAGCTCGTAAGGTCTGGGCAGCTGGACCTTTGCTCACTAAAACGGGGATATCTGAAGCTACAGATATCGGATTGACTCGAAACCACTTGGAGAATTTTCTAGACTTGAAGGGCTACAACTCTCATGAAGGAAGTTTTCCCAAATAAAGTCGTTAAGACCCTCTAAAAATTACACAAGTTGACAGTTCTAATCTGCCAGTTATCAAACATTAGCTAAAACTTCAATTTTATTCAAACTTTCATAAAATTGTTCCAAATTAAACTTAGGGCCTTACAATACCACCCCCCTTAAAATAGTTTCGCCCTCGAAACTTAAGGGTTTACAAACAAATCGGGGTGTGACTCCCGCATCTTATCCTCTAACTCCCAGGTCGCGTCACCGGTCTCTTGGTTCCACACGATCTTCACTAAAGGTACCTCCTTGTTTCTTAAGCGCTTTACACTTCGATCGACGATCTTGATGGGTGGCACCTCCATTGTCAGATCATCTCTCAGCTGTATATCGTCTGGCGTAATCACATGCGAATCATCTGCCATGTACTTTCGCAACTGCGACACATGAAGAATGTCATGGATGTCGGATAGAAACGGTGGTAGGGCGATCCTGTACGCCACCGGTCCAACTCGCTCCGTGATCTGGTACGGCCCAATAAACTTCGGAGTAAGCTTCTTGGACTTGATTTCCCTTCCGACACCTGTCATCGGGGTAACCCGCAAGAAGACATGGTCTCCGGCCTGAAATTCCAACTCCTTTCGTCGGTTGTCGGCGTAACTCTTTTGGCGACTCTGCGCGGTTCTCATCTTTTCCTGAATTCTCCTGACTTCCTCGGTGGTCTGTTGCACCAATTCCGGGCCAATCACCAAATTTTCTCCATCTTGATGCCAGCATAAGGGCGTACGACACCTCCGACCGTACAAAGCTTCGTAAGGTGCCATGCCGATGCTCGCATGGAAACTATTGTTGTAAGTGAATTCGATCAATGGCAGCATCTCATCCCAACTGCCCTTGTGATCCAACACACAGGCCCGTAGCAAATCTTCCAGCGACTGGATTGTCCTCTCTGTCTGCCCATCGGTTTGGGGATGATAGGCAGAGCTCAACCTCAACTTAGTTCCGAGGGCCTGCTGCAAGGCTCCCCAAAAGTGAGAGGTAAACCTCGGATCTCTGTCTGACACGATGCTGGTCGGTACACCATGTAGACGCACAACCTCAGCCACATAAATCTCCGCCAATTTCTCCACCTTGTACTTCAGGTTGATCGGGATAAAATGAGCGGTATTTGTCAAACGATCAACAACAACCCAAATTGCATCGAACTTCCTCCGAGTTAAAGGTAAAGCCGTCACGAAGTCCATAGAAATACTGTCCCACTTCCACTCTGGGACATCTAGTGGTTGCAGCTTCCCTGCGGGCTTCTGATGCTCTACCTTCGCCTTCTGACATGTCAGGCAAGTAGAAACATACTCAGCAACCTGCTTCTTCATCCCAGGCCACCAGAAGTGAAGTTTCAAGTCCTGATACATCTTGTTCATTCCGGGATGGATGCTCAGTCTACTCTTGTGTCCCTCATCCAGGATCAATCTTCTCATCTCTGCATCGTCAGGCACACATATTCGTCCCTTGCATCGCAGAATATTGTCATTCCCAATAGAGAACTCTGGTGCCTTTCCCTGAGTCACACGGTTTCGCCACTCAGCTATCCCTTCATCAGTCTCTTGTCTAGACTTGATCTCTTCCAAAAGTCCACTTGACACCGTCACCATTCCGAAACTCAGTCTTCCTGGTGTGAGCTTAACGTCCAAGCTCAGATCTCGGAAAGCCTCCAACAGTTCTAACTCCTTGACCATCATTGAGGACACATGTATAGCCTTCCGGCTGAGAGCGTCGGCTACGACATTGCTTTTCCCCGGATGGTACTGTAGAGTGAACTCATAGTCCTGAAGGAATTCCATCCACCTCCGCTGCCTCATGTTCAGATCCTTCTGATCAAATAAGTACTTTAAACTCTTATGATCGCTGTAGATCGTGAACGTACTGCCATAGAGATAGTGTCTCCAAATCTTGAGAGCATAAACTATGGCAGCCAACTCCAAGTCATGTGTGGGGTAGTTCTTCTCATGAGTCTTCAACTGCCTTGAAGCATAGGCAATTGCTTTCTTATCTTGCATCATTACACAACCCAAACCATTGTGTGACGCATCACAGTACACGTCATAAGGTTCTCCTTCCTTAGGTAAAGCTAGTATGGGTGCGGTGGTCAGCCGCTTCTTCAACTCCTGGAAACTAGCCTCACACTTCTCCGTCCACGCAAACGGTTGATTCTTCTTTGTCAACTGGGTCAACGGCGAAGTCAACTTTGCGTAATCTTTGACGAATCGTCTATAGTAGCCAGCAAGCCCAACAAAGCTTCTGATGACGCTTGCTGTCTTTGGTTGCTCCCATGACAGAATTGTCTCGATCTTGCTAGGGTCAACAGCCACACCCTGACTTGATATGGCATGACCTAGGAACTTCACCTCTTCCATCCAGAATTCACACTTCGAGCCGTTAGCATATAGCTCCTTCTCCCGCAATACTCCTAGCACTTGACGCAAATGCTCTTCGTGTTCTTCCTTACTCTTCGAGTAAATCAAAATATCATCAATGAACACGACCACGAACTTGTCCCGGAATGGCCTGAACACTCTGTTCATGTAGTCCATAAACACTGCGGGTGCATTAGTAACCCCAAACGGCATCACAAGATATTCATAATGCCCGTATCGGGTCCTGAATGCGGTCTTCTGGATGTCCGATTCCTTGACTCGGATCTGATGGTATCCCGACTTAAGGTCTACCTTCGAGAAGATCACCGCTCCTCTAAGTTGATCCATCAAGTCGTCTATCCGAGGCATCGGATAACGGTTCTCACTGTCACCTTATTCAGCTGCCGGTAATCCACACACAATCTGGACTTCCCATCCTTCTTCTTTACCAATAGCACAGGTGCACCCCATGGCGATACGCTAGGTCGAATGAATCCCTTTGAGGAGAGATCATCCAACTGCTTTGCCAACTCTACCAACTCCGCTGGGGCCATACGATAAGGTGCCATCGATATTGGTCCAGTACCGGGCACAATGTCAATAGAGAACTCCGTCTCTCTGACTGGTGGCAAACCGGGTACATCTTCGGGAAACACATCGACATAATCCTGTACCACCAAGATATTGCGCACATCACCATCATGTTTCGCTTCGGCAACGATAGAGTTCACATACGCTGGTGAACCCTTCCCCAAGTTGTACGAATTTAAGTAATCCGTAACGCCGGGATCTGGGAATACTACCGCCTTGTTAGCACAATCTAAGAGCACGTGATATTGCGCTAACCAATCCATTCCCAAGATCACATCCAGTTCTTTGAGCCCTAAACAGACGAGGTTCGCAAAGAACTTCCGATCCTCGTAAACCAACAGACATTGCAAGCATGCCGTGCGTGTAACTAGTCGATCAGCGGCAGGGGTTGTCACCACCAGATCGAAGGGTAGGTCAGCAGTCAGTAACCCTAACCTCTTCACACAGTCCTCAGCAATGAATGAGTGCGTGGCACCCGAATCAAATAAAACCATTAGTGATGTCCCAGAAATAAGACACGTACCCTGGATAAGGTCATCAGTAACAGCGGCCTGTTCGCCAGAAATAGCAAAGACACGACCTGGAGCAGATGGTCGTCTCCCTCTGGCGGTATTCAGCACTGGCTCAGCTTTAGCAGCACTCGGGCAATTTCTCTCCACATGTCCTGGTTTTCGGCATCTCCAGCATACAATCTCCTTGCCACATTCATTCGCATAGTGTCCTTTCTCATTGCACTTGTAGCAGGTCACATCTTCCTTTGAAACAGGGGCTGCTCCCCTCACACCATTTGGCACTTGGGCAGCTGGGCGCTGGTAAGGCTTTCTCATTGGCGCCTTGCCCTTATCGAACTTCCCCACTGGTCTCTGTCCATTGAATCTTCCCGGTTGATTCTGTCCCGGGCGTACTGACCCTCTGTTCTCTGGGCGGCCTCTCTGCCTGTTTTCCATAGCCTCGACTTCACGGGCCTTCTCCACTAGCTGTTGGTAGACCCTGATTCCCAAAGGCCTCATGCCTTCTCAATCTCATTCCTCAACCCTCGCATGAACCTGTTGCATAGGTAAGCCTCATCCACCTGGTTCTGGAAGAATCGAAAGTGTTTGGATAGGGCTTCCAAACGTGCAGCATACTCTCCCACAGAGGTAGGTCCTTGCCTCAAGCTGAGGAACCTGTTCTCCATTTCTTCCCTTGCTGTTTCCGGGAAGTACTTATCCATGAAAGCCTTTCTGAAAGACTCCCAAGTGATGACCTCATGGTTGGCCATCATCAGCTGTCTGGCACTACGCCACCAATACTCAGCATCACCCTTCAGCATAAAAGTGGCCAAGTTGACCTACTCGGAATCCGGGGTATGGAGTGCCTCAAAGATCTTCTCCATCTCCTGAACCCATAGATCAGCCTTTTCGGGTTCAGCTTCGCCTTGGAACTTGGGCGGTGCGTGTCGGTTGAAATCTGTTCTCATGCGAATCTGATCTTGAGCCAATTCCCTCTCGGCTCGCTGAGCTCTTCGAGCTTCCTCCTCTGCTCTCCTATTATTCTCTTCTGCCTCTCGCTAAGCCTGGGCTGCAGTCTGGGCAGTAGTAACGGCGACTTGCTGGGCGACGACCTGCGCCAGCTGGGCCATAGCCTGGGCCAACTGAGCGTTAGTGGGGTCCTGTCTTGGAGGCATCCTGCTTGAAATAGAACCACAAGCTAACGTCAGTGCCCACAATATCAATTAACTTTCAACAGTAAAATTAAGCTACCTTACCCCAAGTACCACGGCAATGGTACTAACTTCAGACAATCTCAATCAAACAACCATCTTAGCACACAAGTCTACCCAACCTCACCGCGGAACTTTGAAAACATCTTTATCAAAACAAAAACATCAACGAGTTCAGAAACTCGTAAGCCCAAAACCCTTAGTGCTCTGGTTTCTCAACCGGAGCTCTGATACCACAATGTAACGCCCCGATTTCTCGGGTGTCACACAGTAACCAATTAACCAATTTTCGTAAAGAATTTTCGCCGATTCATTTATTACTCTTGATTAGGTGATAAAGGTCATATTTACTTTTGAAAGCTCTTGAATACCATTGATAGAAATCACTTTAATGTTTTCTGATTCATAACATAACCATAAACAGCGGGTTAAAGAAATACGTTTTGCTTTAAACTCATAAAAGGATAAAACATCAACCGTTATAAAATCAACTGTAAGTAAATAAAGAAAACCGTGTCCACACCCACGTATGGAAAAACCACGGCGGAAGTAAATAGTTTACGTCAGTTACTCAAGTTCTCATAAAACTCAACAGAATAAAATGAAGTTCCAAAAGAACGCTCGCTCATAGGGCTCCCAGTCCAGCCATCAGTGTCACGGTCACTCGGCAGGTTCATCCTTTGGTTTCTCATCTTCTACCACCTGTCTTCTCTTTCTGGGTCTCGGTCCAACCAAGTTGTTGTGAATCCACCGTGCACCTCCTCCATAGCGTCGTTGTCCTGTAACCGAAGCGTCAGACCCGTCTTGAGGCACGAACTCAGCAGGTGTCCCAGCCTTAGGCTCAGCAGGTGTTTCCCCGACTCCCTCGACCTCAGGTAGTAGGAACCTAGGAGGTGGATAGGGCATGTCAAGGATGCCCTCTTCAACCGTGCGAACCTCCACTATATTGCCGTCCCGGTCCATCCCTATAAAGCTAACATCCCCGACATAAACTCTTCGGATCCCGGAGGAGTCGGCTCTCCAGGCCCGATCGTCTAGCTCTCCATCAAGTCTCAGCCTCCAGCGAGGCACGAACATCGTAGTCGTCGACGCCATCTACCCCCCCCCCCCAAATAAACACATAGCAAACAAGAAAGGGTCAGGTCTAAAAGAAAACACATAATACAATAGATATAATGAAGCAACTTCCACAATTAAAAAAAATAATTGTCTCTTTCACATTAGGGTTTAAGATGTTAGTTAGTCATCTATCGGTTCCTCACTTCACACAACCCACCAAATCTTCCATGGCCATCTTCGTGCTTCCGCAGAGGCACGGTTATCACGGTGACCGCAGTCAACCAAATCACGTGGAGCCGCAATGATCCACAAAGTTCACGGTGACCGCAGTCAACCAAATCACGTGAAGCCACACCGGCCCACAAGGTTCACGGGAGATCGCAGTCAACCCAAATAACTCCCTCGCGTGCAAGCCCATCGTTCTCATGGACCATAGTCTACCTGACCTACGTCCGCTAGTTAGTTCGCTTGCAAACGAGTTATAATCACATTCACTTTGTATTTAGGGCTCTAAAGTCAGTCCTAGAGTCTTCTCAACTTTAATAACAATATTAAACATGACGACAAAAGATATCCTCAACACCAATGGGAATTACAGCTAGGTGAGCGACCCATGGTTCCTCAGTCAGGCAATATTCATATAGCATAGGTATTCATATTCACATGCTTCTCATACACTTAACTCATGCCAAATTATTCAAGCAAAGCCTCAAACGACTTGAGCATGGAATCAAAGAAAGAAACACTCCGAACCCCTTGAAATAGGGTTCGGCCGAACCCACTTTAGGCTCTAGGGTTTTCAATTTTTTTCTTTCTTTCTTCCTTTCATTCCATACAAGCCTTTGTCCAGCCCCAACATCAACATTTTCACCCAAGAATTCCAGAATTAAACATTCTTCATTAACCACATTGAAACAAGCACAATATGATCAGAAATTAGCAAGTAGTCATGGGATTTATGCATGAGATCATAGAACAATAGCAAGCACATCAAATGAAGGTTAATAGGCATGTATCTCACGTACAAATTTCCAGCAGCAAACATATTCACAAACATCATGTGAAAACCTTCAAGATCAATCCATAATCACAACAAAACATGGCAAAACTCCCTAGATCAATTTTCAGCAGTCAAGAATCACATAACTCATCACCAAAAATGCAGATTTAGCAATTAGAATCATGCTGTACAAATCTCGTGGCAAACTACCAATCACTTGACATATTCTCATATGATCATAAGGGAGAGTTAAGATGGACTAGAGTATCATGACCAACATCAAGCATAGTAATTATAGCATAGTCATACAGAGCATCATGATGAAATTTCCAGCAAGCACATCACCCAAACCTCATAAAAAAAACGTCTAAATCTCAATATGATTCATGGCAAAACATGGTAAGGATCCCTAGGTAATCTACCCTTCCTAGGACCAGCCCTTACCTTGGGTTAGTGGTCTGAAAAAGGAAGAGAAGATGAAGATTCAAGATCAAAAAGCTTGCTGTCCACGTCCTTCTTCTCCCCCTCCACGCGGTTCCCTTTCCTCTCGCAGCTCCTCCTTCACGCGCAAGGTGTTATGGGTGGTGATGGTGGCCGGCGGTGGCTTGGATGGTGGTGGTTCTCGGAGCAAGATGAAGGAGATGAGGGTGTGTTTACGTGATTAGCTTCTGTTTTTCTGAAGTATGAAAGAAAGAAAGAGAAATTGATTTTTCTCTCCCCTTTTACTTACAAAACTGGCGGTCAAGGGAAAATAGTGGGCTAGGGTTGTGGTTTTTGGGTTTAATGCTGATTTAAGTCAAAGGGGACAGGGTTTAATTGGTACTAATCACTCTTTACTTCAGAAAAAAGTCAGAATCTTCCTCCCTTTTCCCTTTGCAAGGCTGCGGCATCACCACTAATGGGGTAGGATTTTCATAGCCCTAGCTCCTTCCTTCTCATCCAAGTCACTTGGCCCACTTAGCCTCTTCTTAATCTCCTGATCATTATCTCATAAGTTCACTAACCAACCCAAATAACGCATTAACCAAGGCTTAAGCCCAAAGTTTTAAGTTAGAGCTCGTAAGGTCTGGGCAGCTGGACCTTTGCTCACTAAAACGGGGATATCTGAAGCTACAGATATCGGATTGACTCGAAACCACTTGGAAAACTTTCTAGACTTGAAGGGCTACAACTCTCATGAAGGAAGTTTTCCCAAATGAAGTCGTTAAGACCCTCTAAAAATTACACAAGTTGACAGTTCTAATCTGCCAGTTATCAAACATCAGCTAAAACTTCAATTTTATTCAAACTTTCATAAAATTGTTCTAAATTGAACTTAGGGCCTTACAAGTAACATTTCTATCGGATTAGTTTTTCAAAATTTCGATTTTTGATTTTCCGAGCTAAAACTCTGACCAAAATACCCCTGCTTCAGTTTTCGATCCGAAAATTTTTCCGAGTTTAGATTCGCCTTAGTTACGACTAATGATAACCTAGGAACCAAGTTTGATCGAAGAAAAATCGACCCACACAATTAAGGGAAGTGGCCGAGAGCACCCTCAAGGGGGGAGGGAATCCGACTTTTTCGAACACTTGTCTTAACGCGTTAGATTGTCGTACCACGGAGTGTGTAGTGTTCCGTGTACCCCTAGTACTGATTGTTTGCTGAGTTTCTGACTCATTGTGATTGATTTCTGTGAAATTGCTTTAAGGTTCGTTCGAGGAATTTGGAGGACTTGAGGAGGAAGATCGTGAAGGAAAGTTCAAGGAGCGAGCTGGAAAATCAACAGGTGAGGGCATCTCACTGAATACTAGATAATGATTTAGGTGTCGACGAATTCGACTTGATTTATGTGTTATGCACTTAATTGCTAAATGCCTGAAATGTTTTCTGAGGCTTCGGCCGATCTTGTTGAGTATTGGATGCCATGATATTGTGTGCTAAATGATTAACATGTTATGTGCTAAATGGTTAATCTAGGATGTGTTGGAATATGTTGTTTATGCTTATTGATTGAGCTGATTTATTTATGTGATTCCACTTATATCTGTGATACTGAGGAGTGAGGATAACGGGCAGGTCATGCCGAATTTTTATGAGATTTTTGAGAGAATTTGAAAGGACGAACGGAGTTCGGGCCTTGTTATATTTTAATGGATCGAGACCTTCTCAGAAATTATTTGGGATTATGGGATCCCTGAAACTCATAGGAAGTATTATAAGACTAAATGAAACCTATTTTCTCAAGGAAAATTCATAAGACACTAATTAATCTCTAAAACCCTTGAACAATGATAACAACCTTAGATAAGAGCTTAGAGCTTGAATATTAGTTTTGAAAAAAATGAGAAGTGTCGTCGAGTCCAAGTCTTGAGGAAACTTACAAGTTTCCGAGTATGCTTATACTCTTTCGCTCGATGATCAGTTTATTGTTTGGCTATCTAAAGTTTAGCCGGGAACTATAAGTTTCCAAGTACATTCGTACTCTTTCGCTCGATGAGCAGTTTATTGTTTGGCTATCTAAAGTTTAGCCGGGAACTATAAGTTTCCAAGTACATTCGTACTCTTTCGCTCGATGAGCAGTTTATTGATTGGCTATCTAATGTTTAGCCGGGAGCCAAGAGTTCCAAAGTACATTCTTCTTCTTTTGATTAATTCATTTTGTCGCAGAATCGACATTTACCTTAGAGTATTCTTTTAGAGACATTAGGTTATTTAGAACACGTGGCGACGTGTCGAGTGAGGTCGGAGACGTTGTTTGGCTAATCACTTTGCATCCATGCACTCATTTTGAGGTTAATACACGGCGTGATACCGGACCTCGGTGGATTCCAAAATGGTCATAAGACCCGGATTTCCATATTTAGGACACTACGGTGGTCCTTAGTAGCAGACGGAATGGCAGACCTACGGGTTCACTGCTGATTTGACTACTTTTGTGTGGTGTAAGAGACGCCCGAGCGGAATGGTCCCACTATGGCTGGTGTTAGGACTGACTCGATGGTGTCCATCCTTCTTCCAGAATGCATCTTGTCAACTAGCATTGCATTTCATGCAACATACATACTGACTTAGTTGCTGAGTGTGATTGGTACTTGTTAATCCTATTTGATGCATGCTATTTGTTATTATCATCTTTTATATTCATTGTGAAATATGCAACCCTAGGATGTTATCCCTAAACTTATAAGCCTAAGTGGCTATTACTATTTATCTTTACCTATTGAATGTACTATTTTGTAATTCTTTGAGTTGACCCTCGCGCGTGCTACCTGTGTTTGGGGGGCTATGTATGCTCTTTATTGTCAGATGTCCATGGCGGACCGGTACGAGACGGTCGTCCCTTCGGGGGGGACCAGGATTGAGATGTTGGACCAAGACACCCCTGGCTCATGGGTGGTCGACCCCGCCGGCCACCGAGCTATCTATTCGGGGCGAATAATGGAGGATCGCGTTGACCGGATGCCAAGCCTGACGCACGGAGTTTGGAGGCGCTACACGGTCAGCTTCAACTTGCCATCGGGTGTACACTGCGGACCTGGACTGGGAGTCCCACCACCACCGTCGCCTTCGGACGACGAGGACTCCTCGGAGGAGGTGCCTGTGGGAGGGACTTCTTCAGGCACTAGTTCACCCACTGTCGCGGCTGCTGTTGACTTGGGATCGGGTGCAGAACCCGCGCGACCAGCTGTGGAGACCGATGCAGTCATCGACATAGTCGTCTTGGATTCAGATTCAGACGACGATCTTGGGGATGCATAGTTGGGATTAGTGTAGGAGTAGCGTCTTGGCTCTGATGTTCATTCTTTCGTTTTGGGCAGGGTAGGTCCCCGACCTTTAGCTTTTCTTGTGGTTCTCTTTACGGGAATTACAGAGGGTTGGTCGGTTTAGGAGGTTTTTGTTGGCTAACCTATTGTTGTAGGGAGGACTGTATTTGGAACTCTTGTCCTTTTGTTCCGGTTTCTACGTATTTTCCCACGGGCACTACTTTCGGTCAGTTACCCGTCACTAGAGGTTACTCGTGACGTGGTTTTGTTACTTACAGCGGGGGCTGAAATTATCTATCGTATAGTAGTTCTGCTATCTTTTGTTTTTGAGTTTCATTTCTTTCAGTTTCTAATTCCCTTACCAAAAAAAAAAGTATTCACGTTTTTTTCCGCTTAAGTATTTCTTTTGGTTACCAAAGTGACGCCACCGAAATCGGGGTGTTACAACTACCGGATGACGACTACACTTCTGATGAAGAGGAAGAAGAGAAAGAGGCCAAGGAATAGGGTTGGGTTGAGAGTAAGTCATTTTCTTTTTGGGTTGAGAGTACCGAGTTTGGGAAGCATTGAACCATTACTTTATTTTCGTTTGGATATTTTACTACGATGTGATTTACTTTGATTCCAAACATATATTGTAAGATCAAGTTTTGATCTAGTAGTACAACTCTATGTTTTGATGATTACAAGTTAACCTTTTGATATGAACAATTGTGGTACTCTAACGTGTTTTTCTGAGTGTGCTATTTACAGGCTCTGACCTCAACTCAATCTCACACAAATCAGAAGCACTGTGTATAAAGAGTGACCCAAGCAACGCTTTCGCATTCACCATGTTCAGTATGAACAGTGGAAAAGCTTCAGAAGTTCTGAAGTTATACAAACTCTGATGTGGACTCAGTCACTAGAAGTTCTGAAGATCCAGAAAGTCTGATAACCAAGAAACACTGAAGGCTCAGATGTTCTGATGGTGTAGAAGACTCTGAAGATCCAGAAGCTGAATAGTGGAAACTCTGAAGTCCAGAAGCAAGAAACTCTGAAGGCCATGTTCTTCCCTCTGAGTTCAGAATCAGAAGATACAATGGTCAGAGGATCTGTGCTTTCCCTCTGACTCTGATCAACCGGCTTCACAAGTTCCAATATGAAGCATTCCCCTGATCAGAAGTCTCCTAGGTTTAAAGGTCGCGTCGCTATCCAAGTACAAAAGCTACTGTACCTTCCTGACGACCTACCTAACGTTCTCAGCCACAGCAGAAGCTGGATTTTCCAGAACTGCCCTCCAACGGTAGCATTTCCCATGCATCGCTCAACCCTAATCCTTGGAGTATATAAAGAGGCTGAAGACTGAAAGAAACGGCTAGAAGCAATACATACGCGCAAGACATATTTAAAATCTTCTAAGTTTTCTTTCATCTGAAATTCATTGAGTTTACTATTAGCTTTTTAGAAGCAAATCTCTTGTAAACAATTCTTTGATAAACAGTTTGTTTAGTTCCTTTAGGAGATCAAGGTTGATCGGATCCTAGAGAAGACTAAGAGAGTGAATCTTAGTGTGAGCTAAGTTAGTGTAATTGTTAGTCACTTGTAGGTTTCAAGTGCAGTTGTAACTCTTACCTGATTAGTGGATTGCCTTCATTCTAAGAAGGAAGAAATCACCTTAACGGGTGGACTGGAGTAGCTTGAGTGATTTATCAAGTGAACCAGAATAAAATCCTTGTGTGCTTTTCTATCTCTTTTCTTTAACACTTAAGTTCTCGAAAGATTTGTCTAAATCTTTAAGGTGGAAGTTTTATATTGAAAACGTTATTCAAACCCCCCCTTTCTACCGTTTTTCATACCTTCAATTGGTATCAGAGCGCAAGTTCTGATTACCACACCTAACAGTGTTCAGTGATCCGGGCCGGTGTGAAAAACAATGGCTGCCACCACCAGTGAAACTCAAAGAGATGGTTACAATGCAAAGCCTCCTATGTTCGACGGTCAAAGGTTCGAATATTGGAAAGATAGACTGGAAAGTTTCTTTCTGGGTTTCGATGCAGATCTCTGGGATATTATTGTGGATGGCTACGAGCGTCCAGTTGATGCAGATGGCAAGAAGATCCCAAGGTCAGAGATGACTGCAGATCAAAAGAAGCTGTACTCACAACATCACAAAGCAAGAGCAATTCTTCTAAGTGCTATTTCCTATGAAGAGTACCAGAAGATTACAGATCGTGAGTTTGCAAAAGGCATTTTCGAATCTCTGAAGATGTCTAATGAAGGAAACAAGAAAGTCAAAGAATCAAAGGCATTGTCTTTGATCCAAAAGTATGAATCCTTCATCATGGAGCCAAATGAGTCCATTGAAGAAATGTTCTCCAGATTTCAGTTGCTTGTAGCTGGCATACGACCTCTCAACAAGAGCTACACAACAAAAGATCATGTCATAAGGGTCATCAGGTGTCTTCCTGAAAGTTGGATGCCTTTGGTGACTTCAATAGAGCTCACGAGAGACGTTGAGAATATGAGTTTAGAAGAACTCATCAGCATTTTGAAATGCCATGAGCTGAAGCGCTCAGAGATGCAAGATCTGAGGAAAAAGTCCATAGCCTTGAAATCCAAATCTGAAAAGGCTAAGGTTGAGAAGTCAAAAGCTCTTCAAGCTGAAGAAGAGGAATCTGAAGAAGCATCAGAAGATTCTGATGAAGATGAGCTGACTCTGATCTCCAAGAGACTCAACCGCATCTGGAAGCACAGGCAGAGCAAGTTCAAAGGCTCTGGAAAGGCAAAAGGAAAGTATGAGTCCTCAGGCCAGAAGAAGTCTTCAATCAAGGAAGTCACATGTTTTGAGTGCAAAGAATCTGGGCACTACAAAAGTGATTGTCCAAAGTTGAAGAAAGACAAGAAGCCAAAGAAGCACTTCAAGACGAAGAAGAGTCTGATGGTGACATTTGATGAATCAGAGTCAGAGGATGTTGACTCTGATGGTGAAGTCCAAGGACTCATGGCGATTGTCAAAGACAAGGAAGCAGAGTCAAAGGAAGCTGTTGACTCTGACTCAGAATCAGAAGGAGATCCTAACTCAGACGATGAAAATGAGGTATTCGCTTCTTTCTCTACCTCTGAACTGAAACATGCATTGTCTGATATTATGGATAAGTATAACTCCTTATTGTCTAAGCATAAGAAGCTTAAAAAGAACTTATCTGCTGTTTCCAAGACTCCTTCTGAACATGAGAAAATTATTTCTGATTTGAAAAATGATAATCATGCCTTGATCAATTCTAACTCTGTGCTTAAGAACCAAATTGGTAAGTTAGAAGAAATTGTTGCATGTGATGCCTCTGATTGTAGAAATGAATCTAAGTATGAAAAGTCTTTTCAAAGATTCCTAGCTAAAAGCGTGGATAGAAGCTTAATGGCTTCAATGATCTATGGCGTAAGCAGAAATGGAATGCATGGCATTGGCTATTCTAAACCAATTAGAAATGAGCCCTCTGTGTCTAAAGCTAAATCCTTGTATGAATGCTTTGTTCCCTCTGGTACCATATTGCCTGATCCTGTACCTGCTAAAGTTGCTAAACATCCTCTTAAAAAGGGATCTTTCTCTATGTCTAAATATCATGCAAAAATTCCTTTACATTATCATGTTGAGAAACCCAAAGTTGTCAGAACTTCTGGGGTAACTAACAAGAGAGGACCCAGAAAGTGGGTACCTAAGGACAAGATTATCTATGTTGCAGATATCCTTGATAGCTCCACTGAAACACCAATCATGGTATCTGGACAGTGGATGCTCGCGTCACATGACGGGAGAAAGGCGTATGTTCCGAGAGCTGAAACTTAAGCCTGGAGGCGAAGTTGGCTTTGGAGGAAATGAAAAGGGTAAAATTGTTGGTACTGGTACTATTTGTGTAGATAGTAGTCCATGCATTGATAATGTGTTATTGGTAGACGGCTTAACACATAACTTATTGTCTATAAGTCAATTAGCTGACAAGGGTTATGATGTTATATTCAATCAAAAGTCCTGCCGGGCTGTAAGTCAGATCGATGGCTCTGTTCTGTTTAACAGCAAGAGGAAGAACAACATCTATAAGATCAGATTATCTGCGTTGGAGGCTCAGAATGTGAAGTGCCTTCTGTCTGTTAATGAAGAGCAGTGGGTATGGCATAGACGGTTAGGGCATGCCAGTATGAGAAAGATTTCTCAGCTGAGCAAGCTAAACCTTGTCAGGGGCTTACCCAATCTGAAGTTCGCTTCAGACGCTCTTTGTGAAGCATGTCAGAAAGGCAAATTCACAAAAGTCCCTTTCAAGGCAAAGAATGTTGTCTCAACCTCAAGGCCGTTGGAACATCTGCATATCGACCTTTTTGGACCAGTGAAAACTGAGTCTATAGGTGGCAAGAGATATGGGATGGTTATCGTTGATGACTATAGCCGCTGGACATGGGTAAAGTTTCTAACCCGCAAGGATGAGTCTCATGCTGTGTTCTCTACCTTCATTGCTCAAGTGCAAAACGAGAAGGCTTGTAGGATTGTGCGTGTCAGAAGTGACCATGGTGGAGAGTTTGAGAATGATAAGTTTGAGAGTCTGTTTGATTCCTATGGAATTGCACATGATTTCTCTTGTCCCAGAACTCCTCAAAAAAATGGTGTTGTTGAGAGGAAGAACAGAACTCTTCAGGAGATGGCTAGAACCATGCTCCAAGAAACTGGCATGGCTAAGCACTTTTGGGCAGAGGCAGTAAATACAGCATGTTACATTCAGAACAGAATCTCTGTGAGACCAATTCTGAATAAGACTCCTTATGAATTGTGGAAGAACATAAAACCCAACATTTCTTATTTTCATCCTTTTGGCTGTGTTTGTTATGTTCTCAATACTAAGGATAGATTGCATAAATTTGATGCTAAGTCTTCTAAGTGTCTATTACTCGGTTACTCTGAGAGATCTAAAGGTTTTAGATTTTATAATACTGATGCTAAGACTATTGAAGAATCTATTCATGTTAGATTTGATGATAAGCTTGACTCTGACCAGTCAAAGCTAGTTGAAAAGTTTGCAGATTTAAGCATTAACGTTTCTGACAAAGGCAAAGCTCCAGAGGAAGATGAGCCAGAGGAAGATGAACCAGAGGAAGAAGCTGGTCCCTCTAACTCACAAACTCTGAAGAAGAGCAGAATCACTGCAGCTCACCCTAAGGAATTGATTCTGGGCAACAAAGACGAACCAGTCAGAACCAGATCTGCCTTCAGACCCTCTGAAGAGACCTTGCTCAGTCTGAAAGGATTGGTGTCCTTAATTGAACCCAAGTCCATAGATGAAGCTCTTCAGGACAAGGATTGGATTCTGGCCATGGAAGAAGAACTAAATCAATTTTCCAAGAACGACGTTTGGAGCTTAGTGAAGAAGCCTGAGAATGTCCATGTTATTGGAACGAAGTGGGTATTCAGAAACAAGCTGAATGAGAAAGGAGATGTAGTCAGAAACAAGGCAAGGCTAGTTGCTCAAGGCTACAGCCAGCAGGAAGGAATAGACTACACTGAAACATTTGCTCCAGTAGCAAGACTGGAGGCAATCAGACTGTTGATCTCTTTCTCAGTAAATCACAACATAGTTCTACATCAGATGGACGTAAAGAGCGCCTTCCTAAATGGTTATATCTCAGAGGAAGTCTATGTTCATCAACCCCCAGGTTTCGAAGATGAGAAGAAACCAGACCATGTGTTCAAATTGAAGAAATCACTCTACGGTCTGAAGCAAGCTCCCAGAGCATGGTATGAGAGACTTAGCTCATTCCTTCTGGAGAATGAGTTTGTAAGGGGTAAAGTAGATACAACTCTTTTTTGCAAGACTTATAAAGATGATATCTTAATTGTGCAAATTTATGTTGATGATATTATATTTGGTTCTGCTAATCAATCTCTATGCAAAGAATTTTCTGAGATGATGCAGGCTGAATTTGAGATGAGTATGATGGGAGAATTAAAGTACTTTCTGGGAATACAAGTTGATCAAACACCAGAAGGAACATATATCCATCAGAGCAAGTACACTAAAGAACTTCTGAAGAAGTTCAATATGCTGGAATCTACAGTGGCCAAGACTCCAATGCATCCTACATGCATTCTGGAGAAAGAAGACAAAAGTGGTAAAGTATGTCAGAAGCTCTATTGTGGCATGATAGGTTCACTTCTATACTTAACTGCATCTAGGCCAGACATATTATTTAGTGTTCACTTATGTGCTCGTTTCCAATCAGATCCAAGGGAAACCCACTTAACTGCTGTTAAGAGGATCCTAAGGTATCTGAAAGGCACCACTAACCTTGGCTTGATGTATAAGAAAACATCAGAGTATAAGCTTTCAGGTTATTGTGATGCTGATTATGCTGGAGATAGAACAGAGAGAAAAAGTACTTCTGGAAATTGTCAATTTCTGGGAAGCAATCTAGTCTCATGGGCAAGCAAGAGGCAATCAACCATTGCACTATCAACTGCAGAGGCAGAATATATCTCAGCAGCAATATGCAGCACTCAGATGCTCTGGATGAAACATCAGCTGGAGGATTATCAGATCCTTGAGAGCAATATCCCAATCTATTGTGATAACACTGCTGCAATCTCATTGAGTAAGAATCCTATCTTGCATTCAAGGGCAAAGCACATTGAGGTAAAGTATCACTTTATTAGAGATTATGTACAGAAGGGCGTACTTCTTCTGAAGTTTGTTGATACTGACCATCAATGGGCAGATATCTTTACAAAGCCCTTAGCTGAGGATAGATTTAATTTTATTCTGAAAAATCTGAACATGGACTTTTGTCCAGAGTGAAGATGGATCAGAACCTCTGACTATGATACTTCTTGATCAGAAGATGTCTAGTCCAGAAGGTAACTCAATCAGAGTGTGTGTACCCACTGGTACTGACTCTGAAGCTGAGACAACAACACGTGTGTCAGTATTTCTGATGCATAGTTCCTTGTGCCCGTGTGACAGTCTGTTATGATTGCGTGTAGATGTGCTTCTCTCCTGTGTGTGATTTGTGTATTTTACTGTTACTATCTATCTTTAATTTTCAACCGTTGATCTTAAAGTGCTTTTTGAATCAACAACGGTTATTTGATAAAACCCACTATACACACACGTTCTCTTTCACTTCCGGTTTTTACTCTCGCACTCTCTCTGCTTTTCAAAACCGCTTACTCTCGATTTCTCTCTCGATCTCTCTTCATCTTTCAACCTTCATCTTCTACCTCAAACCTTCAACCACTTCAAAAATGGTGAGACAAACCAGAAGATCTACTGCAGATGCACCTCAGTTCCCTCACATGGTAGTTGGTCTGGCAACGGGTCAAAGGGGCCCTGAGAATCCGACACAAGAACAAGTTCAAGCTCAAGAACAGAGTGTTCCAATCGCAGAACGGGGCTGTGCCGTTCACTGTGTATATCCTCCTGAGGAACTCCAAGTCCTGGCAGAATGGAGATTCAACCTCGACAACCTGGCTACAAATGGGTATGATCTTCGTCCTGAAGTCCAAGCTCAAGGTTGGGGAAATTACTTCAACAGACTTCGAGGACCGGTGTATGATAGATTGGTCAAGGAATTCTGGAAGCACGCCGACTGCGATAATACTCAGGTGGTATCTCATATTCTTGGCAGAAAGATCATCATCACGGAGAAGTCCTTCGTGAACTTGCTGGGTGCAGATACTGCTTATGGGTATCGGTTCCAACTCACGGAATCGAAGCTGAAACCCAGCACCAAGGATACAATCAACCAGGCCCTGTACACCACCTTCAAACCGGGCAAGACGAGTTACAAGGTGATGGACCTTCACCCCAAACTCAGGATCTGGCACAAGATCCTGCTCCACTGCATAAACCAGAGACCGAAGGGCAGTTCTCCAGACTACATCAACTTCAACCAGAAGGTGATGTTGTTCTTCATCCAAGACCAGAAGAAGATCTGCCTTCCCTACTTCCTGTTCTCCTACTTAAAGGAATGCATCCGGAAGTCTCGCACCACTGCCTCCATCAAGTCTGCAATCAAATATATCCCTTTTGGGAGGCTGCTCTCAGACTTTCTCATTGAAAGCAACCTGGTGCAAGATTTGGTCAATGCTGGATGTGTAGAGGATCTGAGCACAATTGTCAGTGATGTCTTCACTGCAAACTCCCTGAAGAAGATGGGTTTTGTCCAGAAGAAGATTGCTCCTGCTCATGAAGACACATCTTCTGAGATCAGTGGAAGAAGGATGCCTCTGAATGACTACCCTCTGTGGACACAGGCGGACAATCCTGATGCCATCAGATGCTATGTTGAAGACCTCAGGGCTCAAGGATTCGAAATTGATCTTGATGATTTCGTCAGCAGACTACCGCCAGCTCCAGAGTTTCCTTCTCCTCCCAAGAAGAAAGCTCAGAGGAAGATGCTACTGGACGAATCTTCTGAGGAATCCGATGTCCCTCTGGTCAAGAAGACGAAGAGAAAGCCTGATGAAGGTGATGATAGTGATCATGAGGATGGTCCTCCCAAGAAGAAGAAGAAGACGGTCAGAATCGTGGTGAAGCCTACTCGGGTGGAACCAGCTGCTGAGGTGGTCAGAAGGACTGAACCTCCTGCCAGAGTGACTCGATCATCAGCACATTCAAGTAAGCCTGCACTTGCTTCTGATGATGATTTGAATTTATTTGATGCACTCCCTATTTCTGCCTTGCTCCAACATTCCTCAAATCCCCTCACTCCTATTCCTGAATCCCAACCAACTGCACAAACCACCTCTCCACCACATTCCCCAAGATCTTCCTTCTTTCAACCTTCTCCTACTGAAGCACCTCTCTGGAATTTGCTTCAGAACCAATCCTCTAGGTCAGAAGATCCAACCTCTCTCATTACCATTCCGTACGACCCATTATCTTCTGAACCCATCATCCATGAACAACCAGAGCCCAACCAAACAGAACCACAACCCAGAACGTCTGATCACTCTGTTCCCAGAGCATCAGCACGTCCTGCTGCCAGAACCACGGATACAGACTCTTCAACAGCCTATACACCTGTATCCTTCCCCACCAATGTTGCTGATTCTTCTCCCTCCAATAACTCTGAATCTATTAGAAAATTCATGGAGGTTAGAAAAGAAAAGGTGTCTACCTTAGAGGAATACTACCTCACTTGTCCAAGCCCTAGGAGATATCCTGGCCCTAGACCTGAACGTCTAGTAGACCCAGATGAACCTATCTTGGCTAATCCTTTACAAGAGGCAGACCCTTTGGCTCAACAAGCTCACCCTGCCCCTGACCAACAAGAGCCTATTCAACCAGAACCTGAACCCGAACATTCAGTGTCTAACCAATCCTCGGTTAGATCACCCCTTCCTCTGGTTGAAACTTCAGACCCTCACCTTGGAACCTCTGAACCAAATGCTCAAATGATTAACATTGGTTCTCCACAAGGTACCTCTAAAGCCCATAGCAGCAATCACCCAGCCTCTCCTGAACCCAACCTCTCCATAATTCCTTATACTCACCTCCAACCCACATCTCTCTCTGAGTGCATCAATATTTTCTATCATGAAGCCTCTTTGAGGCTCCGCAATGTGCACGGTCAGACTGACCTCAGTGAGAATGCTGAACGTGTGGCTGATGAGTGGAACAATCTGGGCACTTGGCTAGTGGCTCAAGTTCCAATTATGATGCAGCTCCTGCATGCAGAGGGAAGTCAGAGCATTGAGGCTGCAAAGCAGAGGTTTGCTCGAAGGGTGGCTCTTCATGAACAAGAACAGAGAAATAAGCTTCTTGAAGCTATTGAAGAAGCCAAGAGAAAGAAGGCTCAAGCAGAAGAAGCTGCACGTCTCGCAGCAGCTCAAGCTGAACAAGCCAGACTTGAGGCAGAGCGACTTGAAGCTGAGGCTGAAGCTCTTAGATGCCAAGCACTTGCACCAGTTGTGTTTACTCCTGATGCTTCTGCTTCCATTCCAGATCCTTAAGCTGCTCAGAATGTTCCTTCCAGTTCTACTCAGTCAAGCTCATCCAGACTCGACATCATGGAACAACGTCTTGACATTCATGAATCCATGCTGATTGAGATGAAGCACATGATGATGGAACTTCTGCGACGATCTGACAAACCTTAGTTTTTAGGATCTCTTCGTTTTTCGTTTTTTTTTTCTTTTTCTTTAACGTTGTTTTAATTAAACTCTGTTTCCTTTTATTTATTTATTCTCTTTATTCGTTTGTGATTCTATTTGCATATCTATATATAATTGTGTCTCATATGTTTGCAAATTTTTTTTTATTTTATTCATCATATTTCTATACATCATATTTCTTTACATCATAAAATCTAGAATGAAGGATCCCTCCTCATTCTTCTGCACTCCTGGCGCTGCTCTGACCTATCCTTCTCCAGACGCTCCAGTACATGCTGGATGTTGCTGAGCCTGTCCTTTAGCTCATCCCTCTCCAGAATTTCTTCTGAAGTCTTGAGCTTCTCTTCCAAGATTTCTTTTTCTTCCAGCAGCTTGAGTTCAAGCCGGCTGAGTTCTTGCACCTCCTCCACGAAGGCAAGAAATTCCTTCAGGTCTCTCTCCAACTCTGGACGCAGGTCCTCTTCCAGCAGTGTCCGTGTCAGCTCCGCGATGGTAGTTGCACCCTCTGGATGCCTGATGTTAAGGAACAAGTCCTCTTCAAAGGCCTTCTTCCTCAGCTCTTCTAGTGCTACGATGTATGATGCCATTTTTTTTACTGAAAATTGTTCGAGGTGTGAAGCTTACCTTTCTCTCCAACGCTTTATATAGGCTTCACTTTCTCTCTGAAAGTTAATGCTCCTACGGTTTCTCGAGGTTAAGTTCTTGGTAACTGACCCTTCTCTTTACTCCCTTGACCGGTGGTAAACGTTCTTCTCTTGCATTAACTCTTCTCTTTATTTCGCCTAACTCTGATTCTTGCATCGTTTTCATTTCCTTTAAACTTAGACCTTCTCTAAGGGGGAGTACCTTGTACTTCAAGCTAAGTTTTTCACACCCCAAGCTTTTTGCTTATGACAAAAAGGGGGAGTAAACCCAGTTTTTGATGTGTAAGATGTGTTAGTGTGACTTATTTTTCTTTTGGAGATTTTAAGAGTTCCACCTTCATGACCATAGATGTGTCACTGGGCAAATACAAGGAATACATTTCACTTCTTCTGAAGTGATTCTAAGTTGACTCTGATACCCAAGACTCTGATACCCTGTCTATGACTCTGATCACTTATGCGCTCTGATTATTAGTTTTTCATCTATGTCATAAGCCTTTTACTCTGAACTCTTATATGTTTTAGCTCAGAAACTAGATTTTACTAACGTTTTCATCAAGTGTTAGATTCAGGGGGAGCTAAACTCAGAATCAAGCAGTGACTTGAATTCAGAATGAGCAAGATAAACTATTCACATCAGGATAAGTCTTATTCTATATCTTTAAACTCTGAGTGAATTCAGTTTATTGTCTAAGAATTGTTCATCAAAAATCTTAGTTTTGTCATCATCAAAAAGGGGGAGATTGTAAGATCAAGTTTTGATCTAGTAGTACAACTCTATGTTTTGATGATTACAAGTTAACCTTTTGATATGAACAATTGTGGTACTCTAACGTGTTTTTCTGAGTGTGCTATTTACAGGCTCTGACCTCAACTCAATCTCACACAAATCAGAAGCACTGTGTATAAAGAGTGACCCAAGCAACGCTTTCGCATTCACCATGTTCAGTATGAACAGTGGAAAAGCTTCAGAAGTTCTGAAGTTATACAAACTCTGATGTGGACTCAGTCACTAGAAGTTCTGAAGATCCAGAAAGTCTGATAACCAAGAAACACTGAAGGCTCAGATGTTCTGATGGTGTAGAAGACTCTGAAGATCCAGAAGCTGAATAGTGGAAACTCTGAAGTCCAGAAGCAAGAAACTCTGAAGGCCATGTTCTTCCCTCTGAGTTCAGAATCAGAAGATACAATGGTCAGAGGATCTGTGCTTTCCCTCTGACTCTGATCAATCGGCTTCACAAGTTCCAATATGAAGCATTCCCCTGATCAGAAGTCTCCTAGGTTTAAAGGTCGCGTCGCTATCCAAGTACAAAAGCTACTGTACCTTCCTGACGACCTACCTAAGGTTCTCAGCCACAGCAGAAGCTGGATTTTCCAGAACTGCCCTCCAACGGTAGCATTTCCCATGCATCGCTCAACCCTAATCCTTGGAGTATATAAAGTGGTTGAAGACTGAAAGAAACGGCTAGAAGCAATACATACGCGCAAGACATATTTAAAATCTTCTAAGTTTTCTTTCATCTGAAATTCATTGAGTTTAATATTAGCTTTTTAGAAGCAAATCTCTTGTAAACAATTCTTTGATAAACAGTTTGTTTAGTTCCTTTAGGAGATCAAGGTTGATCCGATCCTAGAGAAGACTAAGAGAGTGAATCTTAGTGTGAGCTAAGTCAGTGTAATTGTTAGTCACTTGTAGGTTTCAAGTGCAGTTGTAACTCTTACCTGATTAGTGGATTGCCTTCATTCTAAGAAGGAAGAAATCACCTTAACGGGTGGACTGGAGTAGCTTGAGTGATTTATCAAGTGAACCAGGATAAAATCCTCGTGTGCTTTTCTATCTCTTTTCTTTAACACTTAAGTTCTCGAAAGATTTGTCTAAATCTTTAAGGTGGAAGTTTTATATTGAAAACGTTATTCAAACCCCCCCTTTCTACCGTTTTTCATACCTTCATATATTTCATACTATTTCAGATGGTCAATTGGAAAGGTTTGCGATGTCGATTATTGTCCGCGTTTTAAAAAGGTTAAGTTTCAAGAGTTTCGTAAATTTGAACGTTTGTCATTAATTCAAGAGTAATTAACTAAACGACGAAAATTCTTTACGAAAATTGTATGATTTGGTTACTGTGTGACACTCGAGAAATCGGGCCGTTACACTTGGAGTGCTTATGTGTGCCCTAGAAATCTGGTAAAGATTTTATTGTGGTTACTTAAGGTTTAAGTAGCCGTATTATGGTTGTTTATTGTGGGCTGGTTTAATCGTTGGAATAATTTCTGATTGATGATTGATTCCTATTGTGTTAATGATGATTGACATGTGAACACAATCAACATTTATGGAAGATTGAGTTTTGATTTGTTGCTGCTGGACTACTGCTTCAGCCCTTGGAAACCCTAGTGTGGCCGCTGAAGCTTATATATATTGAATACGTAAAACGTGAAGACTACTGAAGCTATTGAGAGAAATAGATCAAGTGTTTTAGGGTTGTTATTTGTGCTAGTTCTTGTTTTCACTGTGAACAAACCTTGCTCATTGATTCTATAAGGCAATGTTGTGTTCTGTGTTGTTGAGTGCTATTACTCTGCTTGTTGTTGTTCTTACCAATCATTGTGGCAGTGATTGAGAGAAAGTGAGAGGGGCTCTTGTGACGCCAAGCGCCGACGAGGGCGGGGAGTGATTGCCGGTGCAGTGAAGCACGGACAAGGAGTGGCTCTTGGCAGGCTTCTAGGCGGAGGGGCACATGGATGAACCGATCTCACACCCGAACAAGAGGTATTTCGAGACTGTATAGGGATGGACTATACAGTTGAGGAGGGCATAAAATATTTGATTAGTACTACTCATGACAACAAGGTGCAATGTAACACCCCGATTTCCAGGTGTCACTTTAGTAACTCAAAATAAACTTTACGCGGAAAACAGTAGTGACCCCAAAGTAGTGTTCCCGTAGGCAAATATGTACATAACCAGTAGTGTAAGTAAAAAGTTTTACGTATAGTCATCCAAGAGAAAGTCGGCCCCAAAATGGCCTAAACAAAAGACCCCTATAGTCCGACAGACTCTCTGTGATTCCTCATCAAGAGAACCACACAAAAAGCCATGCATCGGGAACCTACCCTGTCCCAAAAGTAAGACGAATCAGAGCTCTACACAAAATATGACGCTGCCTAACCTACCCTCCCAGTACCGCTCATAGCTCCTCCTCCTCTCCCTCGTCGCTCGGCGAGTAGCTGTCCACATCGCTGTCGGAGTCAGAGTCAGAATCCGAATCCACCGTGATCATCTCGGTATCTAAGTCCACGACCTCCCTCCTAACTGACCTGCGCACAACCCTAGTCGAGCCCATCTCAACGTCTACCTCCTCAGTAAGAACATCCTCCTCCACCACCCGAACCAGGGGTTCCACACGGTAGCCGCGGGTGGAGTAAAAGGAAAACGACGAGAGGCAGACGGAACAACAGACTCCCTCTTCGGCTGCACGAGCCTCGAGGACGACGCCACGTCGGTAGGATCGATAGCAGTAGCAGGAGGTGGCGCAACAGGTGCAGCAACATCAACCTCGATCTCTGATGGGTCCTCGTCATCGCAAGAAGATGAAGTCGGAGGTGGTGCAGGTGGTCGTTGACCAGTACCTGGTCCACAGCGAACTGAAGGCGGCAAGTCAAAGCTCAGCTCCATGCGTCGTAGCACTCCCCTCGTCAAACGTCCACGCTCGTCTTTCCGGTCCTCCATGACCCTTCCCCGGTACGTCGCTCGAAGACCCACAACATCGATCACCCAAGCGGTGGGGGCATGACGGTCCACCAACTCAAACCTGATCCCCCCCGAGGGAGAGACCATCGAAAACCAGTCCGCCATCGACATCTGGCAGCAGGCCGACCGCCCAAACACAAACATGAAACCAAAGCCAAGGCGCTAGGGTCAACTCACGAAAATAAGTAATTATACACTCAACTTGTGATTGGGGTATAGATATATATGTTTATGTTTATATATATATATATATATATATATATTAATAATCCTAGCGTGTTATTGGCTCTAACAATGCTTCAATAATTCAAATAGCATACAATTCCAGTCAGGGTGAATGTATGCGTGAAATGCAATTCAATATGATCCGGATAGTTGTTTGGGATGGGCACCACGAGACCGCACGACACAGGCCTAGTGTCGCCAACTCTGTTCGGGTGTCGCTTACAAACCCATGCATAGTCGGATCAGCCACAACCATCAATGGTCGTGCCACTCTGCCCGCTATGCCGAAGATACACCCAGGTGTTCTTCGATGAAGGCAATTCCCCAACCTTCGTGAAGCATTCCCGTTCTTCACCGAGGCCCAATCTTTCGATCGTACAAACCTCGAATGATGCATGATGCAGTATGATTAGCCAAACATCGATTCGTCTTCACAACGCAAGTGTTTAGCTCAAAACCCAATGTCAAAACCCAAGAGTTTAGTGTCGGTCAATACAACACAACTCCATCAACAAGAGTACCCAAGTACTTAGTGACTCCCCCTTGTCACCGTGGTTCACCCCCCTGGTGTCTAGCAATTCTCAAGAACCCCTAACAAAGTCGACTTTTCCCCGTCTTTCGCAATTATTTTCCCCTTTAGATTCCCTATGGTTTATTCGTTAATGAAAACGCTTCGGATTGAATTAGTCAAGTTATGAGTTTATTTCTCGAAGTCTAAGTTTCCTAAAGTCTCTAGTTTTCAAAATTATATTTTCTTTCTAAGTTTTCCAAAAACCCACCAATGTAAATCCCGAGGAAAGTCTAAGTATACGAACGAATGGCTAAGTCTCAAACCCCCTGTTTGGACTCGCCTAGGGTTGTTTCCCCAACCCGAAAGATCCAAAATAACCAGTTCAGTGATTCTCCACTCCGAAGTCGCGTAAAAACGCACAATTCAATAACATCTCAATATCATAAGTTATGGAAAACATCATAACATTAATTCATCATCATAATCAATATCAAAGTAAAGCATAAGTCGAATTTATCGACGCCTATCATGCAGTCTTAGCTAATAGGTAAGTTTCCCTAACCTCGAGTTGCTCCTGCCTCGTGGTCTAGGTTTTCTTCACACAATTGCTCTGAGAAACCCAAAGTTCCTTCAACTGAACCTCGGAGAAAACAAAGCAGAAATCCGAACAAAATCGATTAGCTCGATCACAATACAACTCATTAACGATAGACAAAGCATCGAAGCTTCAGAATACAACAATCGAGTACGAAAGGACAAGTTTTCGCAAACGAAAAGTTCCCCCCCCCCACACAAACATGCTCTCAGCCACAAGAGGAAAAAGGCTCCGGCTCTTTTTCTTCGATCTAATTTAATTACAAGGTAGTTTTAGGGTAAAAATAGGGTAAAGAAACTGTCGGAAAAATTTTAGAACAACCGGGTCAGAATACGGCTATGCAGGGGCGTTTTGGTTCAAAATAAAAGCTCAAAAACTCAAAGTTAAAACTTCGGAAAAAAAATTTGATAGCGATGTTCCTAACGACATTTGTAGCAACTAATCCTAAAGGCACTAAGTCGGATTGCGACTTTTCGACATTAAAGTTTCGATATGTGCACAAATGGGTTTTCTAAGCAGTTTTTCAGATCTTTGCCAACTCGATCAAAATCGGCGAACAACAGCAAGTGTTCTAGGCTCTTGGGCAAGTATAGAAGATATCCCAACAGAAAAATCAGGAAAAACGGATAGTTTTACGAAAAGCTCGAAACTTTGAGCACAGAAATAGCTAAAGAAACGCAGTAGAAACAATGATCAGAGGTAAGAATCAAGCTAGTTACCTCGATACCTTGAAGTAGGGACAAACAGCTCGAAGATCGGTCGAGTTTCGGCGAAATTCTCCTCTCCTCTTTTCTCTCCTCAACCTGCGGCCTCTTTGGAAGAAATGAGAGATATTTTGATTTTTTTACTATTTATAGGAAGGTGAAATCGCGGGAAAATGAAAATTTCGCGATTCCGATTTTTGCAGCACGTTTATCGGTGAATTCTAAGCGAGATTCTGGCGACAGAATTCCAGAACTCAAAACAAATCTCTAACATTTGGGAAAAACGATCCAAAAGCGGTATAAGTTAATCTGCCCCGAAAAACTACTTTTTGCTGTGAAGGTCAGACGACAAAACATCGTTCTGAAGAAAGATTGGAAACATCGAATCAATCTGGCTACGCGGGTGGAAATTTCGTTAAAAGCTCCGAATAGAAAAAGTCTTCATTCAGTGATTGAATCTAGGGTTTTTGAAGAAAAGAAATTAGTGTCGTCGGACTTCCAAGAATTGAAGCCTATGGTACGTACAGTCCAGGGTTCCGAAATGAAACACTGGTCGAAGGAAAAATAAAGAGAACTTCTTATTTTTCCAAGGATTTGAAATATCGCTTAAACATTGCTTTAAGAGCGGAATTAGCCTATTCTGGACACTCTCGCCATAAGGCAGGTGTGCAGACGAATCGTACTAACTCCTAAAACAACTATGAAATATTCCTCAAGCAATTCCTGAACTTTCTTCTTCATTAATCTTTCTCAAACGGCAAACTCCTGTCACGCTTACACTGATTCTACGCGTGAGTCGAAAATTAACTAGTTCCGTAAATCCGGGTCTTACATGCAACTTCTTTTCGGGAGCCCAACTCATAAGAACTCCATGGTTAAGTGTGCTATCCTTGGAGGTGACCTCCTGGGAAGTTTTCTCGGGAAGTGCGCAAGTGAGGGCAAAGCGCGCTGAAAAGACTCGTGTTGTTACAGTGGGGCCAGTCGCCAAGTCAGGATGTTACAGCTCTCATACTTAGGTCGATACACTAAGTAGAAATACACTGAGTAGATTAGGAAAAGAACTATGAGTTGTGGTGTTTATGAGTGTTTGTAGTTCCTATATCTTGAGATAGTGGATTTCCTTTCTTTGGGTGCAAACCCTCAAACGTAGGTGAAGTTTCACCGAACTGGGTTAACAACTTTGGTGTTGTGACTTGTTTATTTTTTGTTTTACTCTATAAGTGGCAGTGCTTGAGCGCCAATTCTAGGCGCTCATGCGCCAATTGAGCTCAGTTCCTTCAATTTTTTTTGTCTTTTTTTAGGGAATAAAAATAAAACTAATACAAACAAAATAAAGATGAAAGCATAAAAACATGGGTTGACTCCCATTCAGCCCTAAGTTATAGTCTTAGGTAGACTCTCCTTTCTTTGGTGTTAGGAAGGAAATTTCTTACCATCAATCTTCTTTCCATATGTGCAAGGCAAGAACCTTGCAGAAAACCTCTAGAATAAATCCTCCCAAGAGGTGACATTCTTGTTCATCAAACCAAGCTCTAGCTCCTCTAGTCAAGGAATATGGGAAGAGCATGATCTTAAGCTCATCACTTAATACTCCTTCAATCTTGACAAGAGAGCTAGCTTGGGTAAACTTGACCATGTGGGAATGTATATTCTCGTACTTAGACCCCCCGTATTTGTTTCCACTGACAAGTTTGATGAGAGCTGGATGGAACTCAACATCCTTTTCCTTAACCTTGAGGGTCTCTTACGAAGTCTTGGGAAATCTCTTGATTGTAAGACCCTAAACTTACTAATGTATTGCTTATGTGAGTTAATGAATAAAAGTGAAGTTTTTAGTGAAGTTTGAGTTATTTCCAAATCTGTCCGTGACTTTGTGTGAATTTTTGAGGAGTCTCAACGACCTAATCTTGAGAAGCTTCCTTCATGAGAGTTGTAGCTCTCTCAGTTAGCTAAATTCTCTCGTTCGTTTCATGTCATTCCGACCTCTGTAGCCCGAGGTATTCACGTTTTAGTGACTATAGGTCTGGCTGTACAGTTCTTACGATTTTTGCTAAAAGTAAGGAATTGTATTTTGTATTAATTCTTTTAACTAATGATTAATTATCTAATTAATTATTTAATTAAAGTCAGAGGTAGTGGGCTTAAGAAAGCATGAAAAAAACCTATGTGGGCTAGGTTTGGCATGGGCTTGGGAGATGAAGGAGATTAGGGTTTTGGAACCCTAAAGCTCCTTGTGGCCGCCGGGCACGTATCTTGCTTGGGGGAGGGGTTTATTTGTTTTAAAGGCTGATTATTGTTGGTTAATGAGTAATTAAGAGTTGTAATTGTTTGGTTTTGGGCTTGGGCCAGAATTAAGGGAAAAAAAGAGAACCCTAGTTCACATCCTTGCTTGGCCGCCAGTTTGCTACGGGTAAAGGGGGGAAACTTTATTTTTTTTCACACAAACAGAACTTGAAGCCTCCCCATACACTCATTCACGTAAAACTTGGCCAGAAAAGAGAAGAGAAAAGAGAGAACGATTGGGAGAAGGAGGAGAGGAACTTGGACAATAGCTCTTTGGTTTTCCTTTCATCACAAACCTTTGCTTTTACATCATCTTTCATTCAAGGTATAGGCTGGTTTAGGAAAGGGTAGATGCCTAGGGTATTTGCCATGAATTTCCATGAGAAAAGCTATGATCTTGTATGTGTTTGCATATGATATGTGAACATGATGGTTGCTGGACATTTTGCTTTGGATACCATGTCTACTATTCTCTATTTGATGTACTTGCAATAGATCTATGATTTTATGTGAAAATCTTATGACAACTTGCTAAGTTTGGCTTGTATTTCACTTGTTTCAACATGATGATTGATGATTGTTCAAATCTGGAAATTTTCGGTGATTAGATTGATGATTGGGGGCTGAACTAAGCCTTGTGAAGTTGAAAAGAAAGAAGGAAATTTTTTTGCAAACCTTAGGGCCATGTATATGGTTCGGCCGAACCCTATTTCCAAGCGTTCGGGCATTCTTTTCTTTCGTTTTCAAGCACAGGTCGTTTGATGTATCATTTGATGAAGTTGCCAAGATTTATGTGTTTGAAAGGCATGCAAATATGATTATGATTATCCACATGCAATGTATAATGCTTATTTGAGAAATCGTTAAAATGGTCGCTCATCCAGCTGTAATTCCCACTGTGCTTGTGTATGTTTTGTCGTTGTTTATTCGTCGTTGAATTGTAAGGCTCTAGGTTGACTACATATAGAGCCATGGACAAAGAGAATCGAGATTTAATTGCTTGCATGTAAATGTGAATTAAATTGAACATAGGTCTAGTTAAGACTATGGACTGTGAGAACGATGGTGCCGTTAGAGACAAACGGTTACTTGCACGCGAGGGTGTTTTTTTGTGTATCATTGCAGCTCCACGTGATAAGGTTGACTGCAGTCTCCTTGAGATTAAGGGTTGTACTGGGTGTCCCCTTGGGATAACTGAGTGTCTCCCCGTGAACTGAGGGTTGTACTGTATGTCCCCTCCGAGAATTGCGCATCTGCGGATGTTCGAGATTGGCCAAGGTGTTTTGGTTGGTGGTGTGATCTGAGAATCGTTCGATTAACCGATATCTAGATGACTAACAGTTATATAAAATTCTATAAAGCAAATGGTTAATACATATTGTGAAATGCTTATTAATTATGTTGATTTGTAACCTAACCCTTGCATTATTTGTTTTTGTGTTATTTGTGGGGGGGGGGGGGGGTAGATGGTTCTGAAGACAACGTCAACGACCCATTCCTGGGAGATGAAGTTGTATGACGAAGAGAAGGACCGGGACTTGACGTCCGACACGTCCGGGGTTCGCCGAGTCTATGTCGGCGATGTTAAGCTCACGGGAAAGGACAAGCATAATAACATTGTAGAGATTCAGCGGATGACAGGTGAAGTCACCATGCCTTATCCACCACCAAGGTTCTACTACCCGGAGGATGCAGGTTCACAAGTCGTTTCAGTGGAAATAGACCCTTGGGAAGAGGTTGTTGTTGAATCCCAAAGACCAGCGGAGCAGATAGTGGTTCCAACTCAGGCACCAGCTGAAGAGCCAAAGCTTGATGACAACGTGGTGTTGAATAGTGCCTTCTTGGTGGGGCGATATGGGGGCTTGTTGTGTGTTTGGTCCTCTTGATCTCCTACTAGAGTCTCTTCCACTTGCCGAGCCGCCTTTGAAGAAGCGCCGCCGAAACAAAGATTTATTCGGGATTGAGCTTGTTGAGATCTCCAGTGAGGATGAGGGTAGAGAATGAGGGTAGTCTACTTTGGGAACCCGGGAGTGAAAACATTGAATTTTGATTAGTCTTTATTTTGTTGAACTAAAAGATTTTATTGATATATAAAGAAGATCATGAGAACAATCCTCTCATGTGGATTAAATAGAGTTCAGAAAAAAGAATATCTCGAATTTATCCAAAGCAGCACAAAGACTTTTGAAACCCCTATGCTGAATTGAAGTTGCTTATGAGAGAACCTCATTAAAACCCCCATAGGTAAAACCCAGTGGGAAAAAACCTAAGAGCTTTTTATGATGATTTAATTATTTCTTTTCAGTTGTAATCCGTTAACAATTTTCATACTTGGTTTTTACACACATGGGTGTGGCCACAGTACTTTTATTTTTAATTACAAGTATCATTTCAGTTAATTCGTTTGTTCGTATTTATTCGCTCGATTTGATCTTATATGACTTGTGATTAAAGTTAAGGGCTTTTGGTAAAATGAATCTTTGTCACTAATTAATGGTTAATAATTGAATCGACGAAAATTCTTTATGAAAACTCAAGATGTAGTTACTGTGTGACACTCGAGAAATTGGGGCGTTACATTGTGGTATCAGAACTTCGGTTGAGAAACTAGAGCACTAGGGTTTTGGGCACACGAGTTCGAGCTCATTGCAGTTTGTTTTTGATGAGTTTAAGTTCCACGGTGAGATTGGGTAGACGTGTTTGCTAAGATGATTGCTTGGCTGTGAGATTGTCTGTAGTTAGTATCATTGTCGTGATACTTGAGACTAAGTGTTTGATTATAATAAGATGTTTGAACTCTGAGATCGATTAATGGAATGTCAGTCGAAGGAACAATGAGCTTTGGAATCCCTTTTGCGCCCAGAGGTGTACGCCTGTGTACGTTTGTGTGCACCAGTGTTGTTGGTGAAGAAGGATGGGAGGTCCAGACTATGCGTGGACTACCGACAACTCAACAAGGTGACAATGAAGAACCGCTATCCGATGCCTCGGAAAGATGACTTGATGGATCAGCTTCGGGGAGCTGTTATTTTCTCGAAGATAGATCTGAAGTCCGGATATCACCTGATCCGCGTCAAGGAGGCTGATATTCAGAAGACTGCATTCAAAACTCGATACAGGCATTATGAGTACCTCGTGATGCCGTTTGGAGTTACAAATGCACCCGTAGTGTTTATGGACTACATGAACAGAGTGTTCAGGCCATTCCTGGACAAGTTCGTGGTGGTGTTCATCGACGACATCCTAATCTACTCGAAGAGTAACAAGGAACATGAAGAGCATTCACGACAAGTGTTGGGAGTATTGCGGGAGAAGGAACTGTATGCTAATGGTTCAAAATGCGAATTCTGGATGGAAGAGCTGAAGTTCCTTGGTCACATCATATCGAGTCAGGCCGTGGTTGTTGACCCCAGCAAAATTGAATCAATTTTGTCTTGGGAACAACCTAAGTCGGCAAGCGACATCAAAAGTTTTTTTGGGCTTGCTGGCTACTACAGACGCTTCGTGAAGGTCTATGCAAAGTTGACTTCGCCGTTGACTCAATTGACGAAGAAGAATCAACATTTTGCATGGACAGAGAAATGTGAAGAGAGTTTTCAAGAGATGAATGAGAAGGAGGGTGAACCATACGACGTTTACTGTGATGCTTCACATAATGGGTTGGGCTGTGTAATGATGCATGAGAAGAAGGTGATTGCTTATGCTTCATGACAGCTGAAGATCCACGAAAAGAACTATCCGACGCACGATTTGGAGTTGGCTGCTATATTGTATGCTCTCAAGATTTGGAGGCATTACCTGTATGGTAATACGTTCACGATCTACAGTGATCACAAGAGTCTGAAGTACTTGTTTGATCAGAAGGATCTGAACATGAGGCAGCGAAGATGGATGGAATTTCTACAGGACTACGAGTTTGCTCTACAGTATCATCCGGGGAAAACCAATGTTGTAGTTGACGCTCTTAGTCGAAAGGCTATACATGTATCCTCATTGATGGTCAAAGAGTTAGAACTGCTGGAGACATTCCGAGATCTGAGCTTGGATGTTAAGCTCGCGCCAGGAAAGTTGTGCTACCAAATGGTGACGGTGTCGAGTGGACTCTTGGACGAGATAAAGTCGAAACAAGAAGCCGATGAAGGACTGATTGAGTGGCGCAAACTTGTTACTCAAGGTAAAGCACCAGAATTCACTATCGGAAACGATGGTCTTTTATGTTGCAAAGGGCGAGTTTGTGTACCCAATGACGCAGCTATGAAGAGCTTGATCTTGGGTGAGGGCCACAAGAGCAGGTTGAGTATTCATCCGGGAATGAACAAGATGTATCAGGACTTGAAACTTCATTTCTGGTGGCCTGGGATGAAGAAACAAGTGGCCGAGTACGTGTCGACATGTCTGACATGTCAGAAGGCGAAGGTGGAATATCAGAAACAGCAGGGAAACTTCAGTCGTTAGATGTTCCGGAGTGGAAATGGGACAACATTTCTATGGACTTTGTGACGGCTTTACCACTATCGTGAAGAAGGTTTGATGCAATATGGGTGGTAGTTGATCGATTGACGAAGACTTCTCACTTCGTGCAAATCAATCTGAACTACAAGGTGGAGAAACTAGCAGAGATCTACATCGCTGAGATTGTACGTCTGCATGGTGTGCCGTCTAGCATTGTGTCGGACAGAGACCCGAGGTTTACCTCATGTTTCAGGGGAGCTCTACAACAAGCTTTGGGAACCAAGTTGAGGTTGAGTTCCGCTTATCATCCGCAGACGGATGGGAAAACCGAAAGGACTATTTAATCCTTGGAGGATTTGCTAAGGGCGTGTGTGCTAGACCATCAGGGAAGCTAGAATGAGTTGTTGTCGTTGATTGAGTTCACCTACAACAACAGTTTTCATGCGAGCATAGGGATGGCACCTTACGAAGCTTTGTATGGTCAGAGGTGTCGTACGCCCTTGTGCTGGCATCAGGACGGAGAGAACTTGGTGATTGGACCTGAGTTGGTTCAGCAAACCACAGAAGAAGTGAAGCGAATCCAGGAAAAGATGAGGATCTCGCAGAGTCGTCATAAGAGTTATGCTGACAACAGAAGGAAGGAGCTGGAATTTCAAACTGGAGATCATGTCTTCTTGCGGGTCACCCCGATGACAGGTGTCGGAAGGGCGAACACGAAGAAGCTTACTCCAAAGTTCATTGGACCGTACCAAATTACGGAACGTGTTGGGCCAGTGGCATATAGGATTGCGTTGCCGCCATTCCTATCCAATATTCATGATGTACTTCACGTGTCGCAGCTTCGGAAGTACATGGCTGATGACTCTCATGCTATTGAACCGGATGATATTCAGCTAAGGGAGGATCTGACGATGGTGATGCCACCCATCAAGATCGTCGACAAGAATACCAAACGCTTGAGAAACAAGGAGGTGTCCTTGGTGAAAGTGATTTGGAATCAAGCGACGGGTGACGCTACCTGGGAGTTTGAGGATAAGATGCGGGAGTCACATCCCGAATTATTTGTAGAACCTTAAACTTACTAATGTATTGCTTATGTGAGTTAGTGAATAAAAGTGAAGTTTTTAGTGACGTTTGAGTTATTTGCAAATCTGTCCATGACTTTGTGTGAATTTTTGAGGGGTCTTAAGGACCTAATCTTGAGAAGCTTCCATCATCAGAGTTGTAGCTCTCAAAGTTAGCTAAATGCTTTCGTTGGTTTCATGTCATTCCGACCTCTGTAGCCCGAGGTATTCACGTTTTAGTGACTATAAGCCTGGCTGTACAATTCCTACGATTTTTTCTAAAAGTAAGGAATTGTATTTTGTATTAATTATTTTAATTAAAGATTAATTATCTAATTAATTATTTAACTAAAGTCAGAGGTTGTGGGCTTATGAAAGCATGAGAAAATCTAAGTGGGCTAGATTTGGCATGGGCTTGGGAGATGAAGGAGATTAGGGTTTTGGAACCCTAAAGCTCCTTGTGGCCCCCTGTAAGGACTAGGTTTCTCATTATTTAATAATTATATATAGTTGGCCATTTTTATATATATATATATATAATATTTTTTTACTAGTTCACTTGCACACATAAAATCTTTAAGTAACTACTAGAGATATATTATACATCAACTTCAGAGTTACATACGAAGAGTTACATACATACAGCACTCAGGCTAGGTTGTTATGCTACTTTACAAGGTTAGCTTCTCGTGCACATACTCATAGGATGGGTTATGCTATTATACAAGGCTACTAGGGTAACAGTCACATTTATGCAGCTACATTATACATAGGTAGTAGAGTTTATGATAGTACAAGTCAAGGGTCAAAGGTGTCCGTTGGCAGATGGTGGGGAAATAGATCCGCTCACAGAAATAGGTGATGGTGGTAATGGTGTTGGATCCATATAAACACCTGGTGGCATGACAAAAGAAATCATGGCAGGAAGAGTCAGCGGATAGTATGGTAGCTCCATATCAGGTCTGGTGAAGTTGATTCCCACTATTCCATAAAACAAAAATTGGCGATTTATTTCAGGTCCGGTGAAGTTGATTCCCACTCTGATGATCGGGACGTCCATCCTTAAAAAAACAGTGTAAGGGTGAGATAAATATACAAGAGATTAATAAGAATTTAGAATAGAAATTATTTTACTTAAACTCAATAAGTTAAATTATTAGGCTAGTTTAATTTAAACAAACTATAAATTTAATTATGCTATGAGATGCATGATGTATATGCAGAAAATTTACCCCCGTCCTACTCCAGGATTTATAGTGTACAATGTGTCCTATACCACACTGTGCACTACTAATACTGGACTTCATCTCTTCCTTCTTCAAACTAATGCATGCAATGCCTGTGGGCCCAATCACACAAATTTAGGAAGCTTAAGTCACACAGCTTCCTTACCAATGGACAACTTCATGATGCATGCTCAAATTTAGTCCTCCTTGACTCCAGATCATTATAAAAATATGATTAATAACATTAGTTTTATATATTTATTAAACTCAATATATATAACCCTCGCAACTGATACTGTCCCATTATTTTTATTTTCCTAATTTCGTCATTATTTCGTTTATTTATTTATTCTTTTTAATTTATAACACTCTAAGGCAACTTTTGTCACACTGAAAAAAAATTAGTTGTTACGGTTTCTAACATTTTCTTCTAGATTTGATTAATCCTTCATAATATAAATATGAATATATATATATATATATATATATATATATATATATGTCTATATGTTTATGTTACTCCAGTTATTACATTTCGTAGTCCAACCTGCATTGCTTCATAATTTAAATTACTTAATGTAACATAGTCTATATTCACTAAATGTCTTCTTAAATATTACATGAGATAAAATATTAATATTCAAATTTTTATTAACTACTTGGAACTTATCCCCCCTTACCTCTCACAAATCTTGGGCGTGACTTGAATATCTCCTTGAAGCCTCCTCTCCTTGGTATGTCACTACAAGTTAATTTGCTAATTTATACTATCTAACTTTAATAAGAGTATGAAGGCTAGTGAAGGTATGTGTGTGTTTGAGAAGAAAAGTAAGGTGAAGTGTGTGTGGTGTGGAGAAGTGAAGAGGGAGGGGTTATTTATACTTGAGGCCCCTAGGAATGGATGGCCATGATTGAGTATTCATGTGGCATACTTGGAGGGCTAGGATTGCATCATGGAATGGATGATCAAGATGGAGCCAACTAAGGGCACACTTGGATGGTCAAGATTCACTTCTAGAATCTTGTAGAAAAATTTGAGGATGAAGGGCCATGATTTGGCCATCAAAATGGCCACTTGTATGGCCAAGATTGAGCACAAGAATCATGTGCTCAAAATAACTAAGAAGGAAACTAATAAAATATTTATATATATATTTTTTTTCTTTTTAAAGCTTACGTGAAACTCTTTTTTTTTCCTTTTATATATATATATATATATACTTATTAATCTTACTAGTATTAAAATATTTCTCTTATCTAATTAAATAGTAAAATGTGGAATGTTACACCCCCGGCCACATATCTTTGTTGGGGGAGGGGTTTATTTGTTTTAAAGGCTGATTGTTGCTGGTTAATGAGTAATTAAGAGTTGTAATTGCTTGGTTTGGGCTTGGGCCAGAATTAAGAAAAAACAAAAGAGAACCCTAGTCCACATCCTTGCTTGGCCGCCGGTTTGCTAGGGGTAAAGGGGGGAAACTTTGTTTTTTTTTTTCTCGCAAACAGAACTTGAAGCCTCCCATACACTTATTCACGTAAAACTCAGCAAGAAAAGAGAAGAGAAAAGAGAGAAAGAAAGAGAGAAGGCCGTGAGAGGAGGAGAGAAATCGAGAGAGAAAAAGAGTGAGCGTGAAAGGGATAGCGTGAGAGAGAGAAAACTGTAACGCCCCGATTTATCGAGTGTCACACAGTAAACAATACATCACCATTATCGTAAAGAATTTTCGTCGTTCGATTATTAATCTTTATTTAATGACAAAAGTTCAATTAATTCGAAACTCTTGATAACTTTACGATATAAATTTGCGGAATAAATAAGACATGCATTTCTGAATAAAATGACTTTATAATAAAAAGAAACCACCATAATTCATAGTACATAAATGGAAACCTTGGGCTAAAGCCCTACATCAAAAGTACATCAAAACCCGGAAAACAAAACTGATAAACAATAGTCCAACACTACGATGAAGGTATGAAAAACGGTAGAAAGGGGGGGTTTGAATAACGTTTTCAGAATAAAACTTCCACCTTAAGATTTTAGCAAATCATTCGTGAACAAATAAAGTGCTTAAGATAAGAGATAGAAAAGCACACAAGGATTTTATCCTGGTTCACTTGATGAATCACTCAAGCTAGTCCAGTCCACCCGTTAAGGTGATTTCTTCCTTCTTAGAATGAAGGCAATCCACTAATCAGGTAATTGTTACAACTGCACTTGAAACCTACAAGTGACTAACAATACACTGACTTAGCTCACACTAAGATTCACTCTCTTAGTCTTCTCTAGGATCCGATCAACCTTGATCTCCTAAAGGTAAACTAAACAACTGTTTAAGAAAGATTGTTTACAAAGAGATTGCTTCTAAGAAGCTTGTAGTAAACACAATGAATTCAAAGATGAAAGAATGCTTGGAAGGTTTGAATATAGCTTGCGCGTGTGAGATTCTTCCAACCGCATCTTTCAATCTTCAGCTTCTATTTATACTCCAAGGATTAGGGTTTGAACACTGCATGGGAATGCTACCGTTGGAGGGCAGTTCTGGAATTTCCAGCTTCTGCTGTGGCTGAGAATGTTAGGTAGGTCGTCAGGATAGTACATTTACTTTTGTACTTTGGATAGTGACTTGACCTTTAACCTAGTAGACTTCTGATCAGGGGAATGCTTCGTGTTGGAACTTGTGAAGCTTGTTGATCAGAGTCAGAGGGAAGCATGGATCCTCTGACCGTTGTATCTTCCGATTCTGAACTCAGAGGAGAAGTACTTGGTCATCAGGGCCATTTTGCTTCTGGACTTCAGAGTCTTCACTTTTCAGCTTCTGGATCTTCAAGGTCTTCTACACCATCAGAACATCTGAACCTTCAGAGTGTCTGGGTTGTCAGAACGTCTAGATCTTCAGAACTTCAAGTGACTGAGTCCGTATCTTTTGAAGCTTTTCTACTGTTCAGACTGGACATAGAGATTGCGAAAGCGTTGCTTGGGACACTCTTTAAGCACAGTGCTTCTGATTTGTGTGAGATTAGATTAAGGTCAGAGCCTGTAAGAGCACACTCAGAAAAACACGTTAGAGTACCAAAATTGTTCATACTAAAATGTTTAACTTGTAATCATCAAAACATAGAGTTGTACTACTCGATCAAAACTTGATCTTACAATCTCCCCCTTTTTGATGATGACATAACCAAGTATTTTGATGAACAATTCTTAAACAATAAACTGAATTCACTCAGAGTTTAGAGAAATAGAATTAGACTTATCCTAATGTGAATAGTTTATTTTGCTCATTCTGAATCTAAGTCACAACTTGATTCTGAGCTTAGCTCCCCCTGAATCTAAGACTTAATGAAAACGTTAGTGATGTCTAGATTCTGAGCTAAATAATATAAGAGTTCAGAGTGAAAATACATGACATAGATGGTATGAAATAATCAGAGCGCATAAGTATTCAGAGTCACGAGTAGGGTATCAGAGTCAACTAAAATCACTTCAGAAGAAGTGAAATGTATTCCTTGTATTTGCCCAGTGACATATCTATGGTCATAGCAGTGGAACTCTTAAATTCTCCAAATAATAACTAAATCACACTAATCAACATATACATCAAAAACTTTGGGTTATACTCCCCCTTTTTGTCATAAGCAAAAAGCTTGGGGTGTGAAAAACTTAGCTTGAAGTACAAGGTACTCCCCCTGAAGGAAGGACTAAGTTCGAAAAGAAGGAGAATTAATTAATGAGATTAGCGAATTAAAGAAAGAATTAATGCATGTGTAGAACGTTTACCACCGGCCACGGGAGTAAATAGAAGCTTCAGTTACCAAAGACTTATCCTTGAGAAACTGCAGTAGCAATAACTTCCGGAGAGAAGAGAATGCTTATATAAAGCGATGAAGAACGAAGTAAGCTTCACAACACGATCAATTCCAAAAATAAGAGAATGGCATCATACATGGTTGCTTTAGAAGAGCTCAGAAAGAAGGCCTTTGAAGAAGACTTGTTCTTGAATGTAACGCATCCTGAGGGTTCAAAAACCATACATGAGCGTATTGCCATGCTGCTGGAAGAGGATCTTAGTCCAGAGTTGGAAAAAGATCTGAAGGAATTCCTCTGCTTCGTGGAGGAGATTCAGGATCTGTGTCAGCTGGAGCTGAATCTGCTAGAAGAGAAGGAAGCAGTGGAGAAAAGACTCGAGACGATGGAGGATAGTCTGGAGAAGGATGAGCTGGGCATCAAGCTCGGCAACATAGAGTATACACTGGATCGTCTAGAGAGGGAAAGAGTGGAGCAGCGCCAGGAATGTAGAAGAATGAGGAAGGATCCTCCATTCTAGATTTAGGGAAATGTATGATGTAATGTAATGATTATGATTATTATAGAAATAAAGAAAGCAAGCATATGTTATAATTGATGCAATAAGAAACAAAGAATAAACAAACACTTAAGAAAATAAACAAATATATCACATAAGGAAAATATCTTCAAGTTAGGAAAACAAGGAACTAAAAGTTAATAAATTAAGGAAGAAAAACGAAAGAAATCCTAAGAACTAGGGCTTGGAAGTGCGACGCAGAAGTTCTTGAAGTGCTCGATTCATGTCGATCATGAGAGTCTCATGAGTGTTAAGACGTTGTTCCAAAATGTCAAGTCTGGAAGAACTTGGCTGTGTAGAAGTAGATGGAACATCCTGAGCAGAGTGAGGAGCTTGAGTGGATTGAGAGGCAGCACTTGTGAAAGGCACTGGCGCAAGAACTTGACATCTGAGAGCTTCAGCTTCAGCCTGTAACCTTTCAGCTTCTTTCAGAGCTTTTAGCTTTTGTTCAGCTTCTAGGTGTGTAGCTTCTTCTGCTTGTTCTTTCTTCCTTCTTGCTTCCTCAACAGCTTCAAGTAACTCAACTCTTAGCTGTTGTTCATGCAGAGCCACTCTTCTGTTGAAACGTTGCCTAGCAGCCTCAATCCTCTGATCCCTTTCAGCTGTGAGATGACTAATCATAATAGGAACTTGAGCAATTATCCAATTACTCAGATGATTCCATTCTTCAGCAACAAAGTCAGAATTCTCACTGAGGTCAGTGTGACCTTGTACATTGCGAATCATCAGCGATGCTTCATGATTAAACACACTGATGCACTCAAGAAGGGAGTTTGGCTTGAGATATGTACAGGGAACAATGGAGAGATTGGTTTCAAGAGAAGTGGGGTGGTTGCTGCTATTGGCCTCAGAAGCTCCTTGAGGAGAGCCAACATCTAAGGTTTGGACATTTGAAGTGTGGATCTCAAGGTTAGGCTCAGAGGTTTCAACCTCAGGGTTTGGAGATCTAACCGAGGAATGGTTAGATACTGAGTTTTCTGGTTCTGGTTGAACAAGTTCTTGTTGAACAAGTTCTGGTTGGATGGGTTGAGATGAAGGGTCTGCTGCATTCAGAGGGACAACTTGTATAGGATGATCTAGGTCAACTAGACGTTCTGGTCTAGGTCCAGGATATCTCCTTGGGCTAGGTACAATATGGTAGTACTCAGGAATGACAGACTCTTTTTCTTTCGCAATTTGATCAAATTTGCGAATGGAATCAGAGTTATTGGAGGGTGAGGAGTCAGCAACATTAATAGGAAAAGATACAAAGGGACAAGGTGTTGTGGTTTCTGTATCAGTTGTTCTGCGAACCTAACGTTTTGATGCTCTGGGGACAGAGTGATCAGAAGTTCTGGGTTCAAGTTCAGATTGTTCTAAGATAATGGGTTCAGAGGTTTGTGGGTTGTATTGAATGGTTATGGGTGAGGTAGGTTCAGAGGGTCTTGGAGTCTGAAGCATGTTCCAAAGAGGAGCTTCTTCATGAGAAGGTTGGAAAAATGAAGATATAGGTGAAGTGGGTGGAGAAGAGGTTTGCTCAGCTGGTTGGGACTCTAGAATAGGAGTGAGTGGGGTGGTAGTGCGGTTAAGGAGTGCAGAAATTGGGAGTACATCAAGTGAATTTAAATCATCATCAGTATCTATAACAACAGACTTACTTGATGATCGCACTGCAGACCGAGTAACCCTGGCAGGAGCCTCAATTCTGGTTACTTCAGCAGCTGGTTCCACACGGGTTGGCCTCTCCACAATCCTCACTTGCTTCTTTTTCTTCTTTGGTGGAGGAGCATCATCATCATCATCACCATCAGATGGAGCATTTGGCTTGGTGGGTTCCTCATGCTTCCTCTTAGGCTTGTCAGCCTTTTTCTTCTTCTGATCAACGACATCAGAAGGATCAGACTCTTCAGAGGATTCCTCTAAGATGATTTTTCTCTTCTTCTTCTTCTTGGGAGGAGAATCAAACTCTGGAGCTGGTGGCAGGGTTCTGAACATTAATAACCTTGTCGCCTCAAGTCATCAATGTAGCACAAGATAGCAGTTGGATCATCTGCTTGGGACCATAGAGGATAATCAGTCAGAGGGACTCTTCTTTGTCTGACTTCATCAGAGGTATCTTCATGAGAAGGTGCAACCTTGGTATTGATCAATCCCATCTTCTTCAAGGATGTGGAAGTGAAGACATCACTAGCAACGGTCGACAGATCCTATGTGCATCCTGCTGTAATCAGATCTTCTATCAACTTGCTCTCAATGAAGAGGTCTGAGAGCAATCTTCCAAAAGGAATGTACTTGATGGCAGACTTTAGAGAAGCAGTGGTTCTGGATTTCCTGATACACTCTTTAAGGTAAGAGAACAGGAAGAAAGGAAGGCAGATCTTCTTGTGATCTTGAATAAAGAACAGCATCACTTTCTGACAAAAGTTGATGTTGTCTGGAGAGCTTCCCTTTGGTCTCTGATTGATGCAATGAAGCAGAATCTTGTGCCAAATCCTCAGCTTTGGATGAAGTTCCACTACCTTGTAGTCACTCTTGCCAGGCTTATAGTTTGTGTAGAGAGCTTTGTTGGTTTCTTCTTTAGTCCTGGGTTTCACCTTTGATTCCTTCAATTGGAATCTGTAGCCTGTGCCAGTGTGTTCAAGCAGAAGATCAACAATCGACTTCTCTGTGATGATGATTCTTCTGCCAGCGATGTAGGAAACCACTTGATTATCGTCACAGTCGGCATGTTTCCAGAATTCCTTTACCAACTTGACGTAGACTGGACCTCGAAGCCTGTTGAAGTATTCTTCCCAGCCTTGAACACGAACTTCAGGACGAAGATCATACCCATTTGCAGCAATGTTGTCCAAGTCGAATCTCCATTCAGCAAGAACCTGGAGTTCATCAGGAGAATAGACACATGTAACGGAACCACCCCTTTGTGCGAGAGGAATCATCTGCCCTTGAGCTTGAGCTTGAGGTTGATTTCTTTGAGTTAGTAGCTTGACCTACTACCATGACTGGAAATCTGGTTCCATCGGCAGTTTCACCTATGTTAGATTTCACCATCTTTGAAGCGGTTGAAGGTTTGGGTAGAAAGGAAGAGGATGAAGTAAGAGAGAGAGAGATCGTGGGGATTAAGGGATTTTGCAACCAAAGTGAGAGAGAGTAAATCAGAAGTGATGGAGAACGTGTGTGTATAGTGGGTTTTTGAAAATAACCGTTGTTGATTAAAAAGCAAGATAAAATCAACGGTTAAGAAAATAAAGACATCATAGCAACAGTTAATACCATAGCACACGTTGGAGAGAAGCACATCAACACTCATTACGACAGACTGTCAGCACGGGCACAAGGAACGATGTATCATAGCAACTGACACACGTTTACTATCTCAGCTTGAGAGTGAGCACCAATGGGTACCTAAACTCTGATGGAGTTACCTTCTGAACTAGACATCTTCTGATAGAGAAGCATCATAGTCAGAGGTTCTGATCCATCTTCATGCTGGACAAAAGTCCTTATTCAGATTTTTCAGAATGAAATTAAATCTATCCTCTGCTAAGGGCTTTGTAAAGATATCTGCCCATTGATGGTCAGTATCAACAAACTTCAGAAGAAGTACGCCCTTTTGAACATAATCTCTAATAAAATGATACTTTACCTCAATGTGTTTTGCCCTTGAATGTAAGATAGGATTCTTACTTAGTGAGATTGCAGCAGTGTTATCACAATAGATTGGAATGTTGCTCTCAAGGATTTGATAATCCTCCAGCTGATTTTTCATCCAGAGCATCTGAGTGCTGCATATTGCTGCTGAGATGTATTCTGCCTCTGCAGTAGATAGTGCAATGGTTGATTGCCTCTTGCTTCCCCATGAGACTAAGTTGCTTCCCAGAAATTGACAATTTCTAGAAGTGCTTTTTCTCTCTGTTCTATCTCCAGCATAATCAGGATCACAATAACCTGAGAGCTTATACTCTGATGTTTTCTTATACATCAAGCCAAGGTTAGTGGTACCTTTAGATATCTCAGGATCCTCTTAACAGTAGTTAAGTGGGTTTCCCTCGGATCTGATTGGAAACGAGCACATAGATGAATACTAAACACAATATCTGGCCTAGATGCAGTTAAGTATAGAAGTGATCATATCATACCACGATAGAGCTTCTGACAAACTTTTCCACTTGCATCTTCTTTTTCCAGGATGCATGTAGGATGCATTGGAGTCTTGGCAATTGTAGATTCCAGCATGTTGAACTTCTTCAGAAGTTCTTTAGTGTACTTGCTCTAATGGATATATGTTCCTTTTGGTGTTTGATCAACTTGTATTCCCAGAAAGTACTTGAGTTCCCCCATCATACTCATTTCAAATTCAGCCTGCATCATCTCAGAAAATTCTTTGCATAGAGATTGATTAGCAGAACCAAATATAATATCATCAACATAAATTTGCACAATTAAGATATCATCTTTGTAAGTTTTGCAAAAGAGAGTTGTATCTACTTTACCCCTTACAAACTCATTTTCCAGAAGGAATGAGTTGAGTCTCTCATACCATGCTCTGGGAGCTTGCTTCAGACCATAGAGAGATTTCTTCAATTTGAAAACATGGTCAGGGTTCTTCTCATCTTCAAAGCCTGGGGGTTTATGAACATCGACTTCCTCTGAGATGTAACCATTTAGGAAGACACTCTTAACATCCATCTGATGAAGAATTATGTTGTGATTCACTGAGAAAGAGATCAACAGTCTGATTGCTTCTAGTCTTGCTACTGGAGCAAATGTTTCAATATAGTCTATTCCTTCCTGCTGATTGTAGCCTTGAGCAACTAGCCTTGCCTTGTTTCTGACTACAACTCCTTTCTCATTCAGTTTGTTTCTGAACACCCATTTGGTTCCAATAACATGAACACTTTGAGGTTTCTTCACTAAGCTCCAAACATCATTCTTGGAAAATTGATTCACTTCTTCTTCCATAGCCAGAATCCAGTCCTTGTCTTGAAGAGCTTCATCAATAGACTCAGGTTCAATTAAGGACACTAATCCTTTCAGACTGAGCAGGGTTTCTTCAGAGGGTCTGAAGGATGATCTGGTTCTGACTAATTCATCTTTGTTGCCCAGAATCAATTCCTTAGGATGAGCTGCAGTGATTATGCTTTTCTTCTGAGACTGTGAATCAGAGGGACCAGCTTCTTCTGGTTCATCTTCCTCTGGCTCAGCTTCTTTTGGAGCTTTGCCTTTGTCAGAAACACTTATACTTAAATCTGCAAATTTCTCAACTAGCTTTGACTGATCAGAGTCAAGCTTATCATCAAATCTAACATGAATAGATTCTTCAATTGTTTTAGTATCAGTATTATAAAATCTGAAACCTTTAGAACGATCAGAATAACTAAGTAATAGACATTTAGAAGACTTAACATCAAATTTATGCAATCTATCCTTAGTGTTAAGAACATAACAAACACAACCAAAAGGATGAAAATAAGAAATGTTGTGTTTTATATTCTTCCACAATTCATAGGGAGTCTTATTCAGAATTGGTCTCACGGAGATTCTGTTCTGAATGTAACATGCTGTGTTTACTGCCTCTGCCCAAAAGTGCTTAGCCATGCCAATTTCTTGGAGCATGGTTCTAGCCATCTCCTGAAGAGTTCTGTTCTTCCTCTCAACAACCCCATTTTGTTGAGGAGTTCTGGGACAAGAGAAATCATGTGCAATTCCATAGGAATCAAACAGACTCTCAAACTTGTCATTCTCAAACTCTCCACCATGATCACTTCTGACACGCACGATCCTAAAGGCCTTCTCGTTTTGCACTTGGGCTATGAAGGTAGAGAACACAGAATGAGACTCATCCTTGCGGGTTAGAAATTTTACCCATGTCCAGCAGCTATAGTCGTCAACAATGATCATCCCATATCTCTTGCCACCTATAGACTCAGTTTTCACTGGTCCAAACAGGTCGATATGCAGAAGTTCCAATGGCCTTGAGGTTGAGACAACATTCTTTTCCTTGATAGGGACTTTTGTGAATTTTCCTTTCTGACATTGTTCACAAAGAGTGTCTGAAGAGAACTTCAGAGTGGGTAAGCCCTTAACAAGGTTGAGCTTACTCAGCTGAGAAATCTTTCACATACTGGCATGCCCTAACCGTCTATGCCATACCCACTGCTCTTCATTAACAGAAAGAAGGCACTTCACATTCTGAGATTCCAACTCAGATAATCTGATCTTATAAATGTTGTTCTTCCTCTTGCTGTTAAAAAAACAGAGCCATCAATCTGACTTACAGCCCAGCAGGACTTTTGATTGAAAATAACATCATAACCCTTGTCAGCTAATTGACTTATAGACAATAAGTTATTTGTTAAGCCGTCTAACAATAAAACACTGTCAATGCATGAACTACTATCTACACAAATAGTACCAGTACCAACAATTTTACCCTTTTCGTTGCCACCAAAGACAACTTCGCCTCCAAGCTTAAGTTTTAGCTCTTGGAACATACGCCTTTCTCCCGTCATGTGACGCGAGCATCCATGGTCCAGATACCATGATTGGTGTTTCAGTGGAGCTATCAAGGATATCTGCAACATAGATAATTTTATCCTTAGGTACCCACTTTCTGGGTTCTCTCTTGTTAGTTATCTCAGAGGTTCTGATCACCTTGGGTTTCTCAACATGATAGTGTAAAGGAATTTTTGCATGATATTTAGACATGGAGAAGGTTCCCTTTTTGAGAGGGGGGTTAGCAACTATAACAGGTAATGGTTCAGGCAATATAGTACCAAAGGGAACAAAGCATTCATATAATGATTTAGCCTTAGGCATAGGAGGCTCATTTCTATTAGGTTTAGAATAGCCAATGCCATACATTCCATTTCTGCTTACGCCATAGATCATTAAAGCCATTAAGCTTCTGTCTACGCTTTTAGCCAGGAATCTTGAAAAGGATTTTTCATATTTAGATTCATGTGTACTATCAGAGGCATCACAAGCAATTATTTCTTCTAACTTAATAATCTGGTTCTTAAGTACAGAGTTAGAATTCACTAAAGCATGATTATCATTTTTCAACTTAGAAATAATTTTCTCATGTTCAGAAGGAGTCTTAGAAGCAGCAGAGAAATCCTTTTTCAACTTTTCATGCTTAGTCAATAAAGAGTTATACTTATCCATAATATCAGACAAAACATGTTTTAGTTCAGAGGTTGAGAAAGAAGCGAATACCTCATTTTCATCGTCTAAGGTATGAAAAACGGTAGAAAGGGGGGGTTTGAATAACGTTTTCAGAATAAAACTTCCACCTTAAGATTTTAGCAAATCTTTCGTGAACAAATAAAGTGCTTAAGATAAGAGATAGAAAAGCACACAAGGATTTTATCCTGGTTCACTTGATGAATCACTCAAGCTAGTCCAGTCCACCCGTTAAGGTGATTTCTTCCTTCTTAGAATGAAGGCAATCCACTAATCAGGTAATTGTTACAACTGCACTTGAAACCTACAAGTGACTAACAATACACTAACTTAGCTCACACTAAGATTCACTCTCTTTGTCTTCTCTAGGATCCGATCAACCTTGATCTCCTAAAGGTAAACTAAACAATTGTTTAAGAAAGATTGTTTACAAAGATATTGCTTCTAAAAAGCTTGTAGTAAACACAATGAATTCAAAGATGAAAGAATGCTTAGAAGGTTTGAATACAGCTTGCGCGTGTGAGATTCTTCCAACCGCATCTTTCAATCTTCAGCCTCTATTTGTACTCCAAGGATTAGGGTTTGAACACTGCATGGGAATGCTACCGTTGGAGGGCAGTTCTGGAATTTCCAGCTTCTGCTGTGGCTGAGAATGTTAGGTAGGTCGTCAGGATAGTACATTTGCTTTTGTACTTTGGATAGTGACTTGACCATTAATCTAGTAGACTTCTGATCAGGGGAATGCTTCGTGTTGGAACTTGTGAAGCTTGTTGATCAGAGTCAGAGGGAAGCATGGATCCTCTGACCGTTGTATCTTCTGATTCTGAACTCAGAGGAGATGTACTTGGTCTTCAGGGCCATTTCGCTTCTAGACTTCAGAGTCTTCACTTTTCAGCTTATGGATCTTCAGAGTCTTCTACACCATCAGAACATCTGAACCTTCAGAGTGTCTGGGTTGTCAAAACGTCTGGATCTTCAGAACTTCAAGTGACTGAGTCCGTATCAGAGCTTGATTTACTTCAGATCTTCTAAAACTTTTCTACTGTTTAGACTGAACATAGAGATTGCGAAAGCGTTGCTTGGGACACTCTTTAAGCACAGTGCTTCTGATTTGTGTGAGATAAGATTAAGGTCAGAGCCTGTAAGAGCACACTCAGAAAAACACGTTAGAGTACCATAATTGTTCATACTAAAATGTTTAACTTGTAATCATCAAAACATAGAGTTGTACTACTCGATCAAAACTTGATCTTACATACGAGTCACTCGACCCCCCAACAAGACAACATCAATCACTCATCGAGCCAACCACACTGTCTCTAACGCTTCTTCACTGAAGCCCTGACTTCTGGTGCAGCAACCTCCGCATGCTCAGAAGGAACTGGAAGTGACTCTAAAGGCGGGACTGGAATGTCGCCAACACGTGTCCAACAATTCGGTACCTCGAGCGCCCGTGAAGCATCCTCCTCTGCTGCAACCAACTGGGGAGAGTTCGAGCAGGAACCCTCATCTCCTGGGTGCAAAAAGCGACATGGTTCAAAGGGCATGTTGACCTTGCACCATTCCATCCGCTGAGTCTCAATGACGTTCCCGTGCCGATCGCGTCCCGTGATCGTAGCACTGCCGATATAGAGGCGACGTACCTGGGCAGAGTCGGGCTGCCAGGCATTGTCCTTGTGCTGGTCATGTAAGTCGATCGTCCAAGAAGTCACTGCACTCTTGACCTTCACCATCTGCCCCCCCCCAGAATAATACATAAACACATAACAAGGTCAGATCTCATGTTCTCATATAAACATTCACATAATCATGTAATTCTCATAAATAACAAGATTTAATAAGGAAAATCTTAAAGTTATATCACAGTTAGTCACCTAAGTTCAGTTAGGCTAACGACCTCACCATTCACACAACCACCTCAACACCATGGCCAAATCACGATCATCCGTAGATGAACAATTCTCGGAGGGGACACACAGTACAACCCTCAATCACGTGGAGCCGCAATGATCCACAAAATCTCCCTCCCGTGCAAGTAACCGTTTGTCTCTAACGGTACCATCGTTCTCATGGTCCATAGTCATCACTATACCTATGTTCCAATTTCATCACATTTTACTTGCAAGCGATTAAGTCTCATTTCTCTTTGTTAGGGCTCTATTAGTCATCCTAGAGTCTTAACATTTTCACAAAAATTATACACTTAACCACAGTAATAATCACAACACCAAAAGGAATTACAGCTGGATGAGCGACCTTTTGGCCATATGCAAATCAGGCATCATATAAGTTATACTAAGCACTTAGTCATGTTCTCATGTATAGCCATACTTCAATTATGACAACTTCATCTATCAAGCCATAACATAAACTTGTGCTTGAAATGGAAGTAAGAAAACTTGGCGACAACCACAAAAATGGCTTGGCCGATCCCCTAAGGGCTCCAGGGTTTTCTAAAACTCTTTCTTCCTTCCAAATCTTCTTCACAAGCCTATGTCCAGCCATCAACAATAAGCATATTCTCACTAAAACATCCAGAACTGATCATGTCTCAATTTCATGTTATAATCATATGAAAACCTAGTCAAACTTGGCATAAATTCATAGATTTCATGCATAAGATTTAGGGTTACAAGCATCACAAGTATCACAAGTATGATAAAAATCCAGTAGCAATCAGCAGCAAACAATGGCTCAAAAAGCCAAAGAAAAATCCACCAAAACCCAAGATTTTGGGCATGGCCGAGAGCACCTTTGCTCTAGGGTTTTGCTCATTTTTTTGAAAAACGTTTTGGCCATTCTCTAGGCCATTGTACAGCAGCAAGACATCATGCTAAACATCATCATACTCAGCCCTAAGCATACAAATCAACACAGAATTCGTCCTAGTCAAAAACATGGCAAAGTAGACAAGTTTTGGCAATTATGGCACATAGCATGGCATCAAGCTTTGATCATGTTTGTCGCTGCATATATCAAATATCCTAAGCGTGTTCTCTACCCTCAACCTTCATACATCATCACTCTAATCAGATTCAGATCATGGACATGCTAATCAAGAAAAGCCTCAACATAAAGAATCCTAGACACTACCCACTAGATCCACCCCTTACCTTAGTTGTTGGGTTTGGAAAGGATGAAGGATTGGGTTCTGGAAAAGATGAATGGGAGAGCCTTCTCCTTGATGCACCCTCTGCCTTGTCCTAATCTCTTCCTTTCCCTCTTGCCCTCTCTTGCTTTCACTCTTTCCTCTTCTCCTTTCTTTCTCTCTAGCCGCCACCCTCTCTCACTCTTTATCTCTTGTTTTCTTTCTTTTTTTTCTGAGTGTGTGAGTGTGGAATGAGAATGTGCATTCAGGTTTCTAACTTAGCCTCTTTAGGGTTCACAAAACTGAAGCAACATCCCCCTTTTGCCCCTCAAACCCACGGCCAAACATGCACATGCAAGGGCATTCAGAAATTCTCTAATTTTGAATTGAGACAAGGCATTTATAGCACTTAATTTCCCTTTAATCACTAGTCCAAATACTGATCAGCCTTGATCATGAGCTATAAACCCTTATTATTTTCCCTAAACTCATGCTAATTAGTCAAACAATCAACCTCCACTCCATCTCCCTTCACATACTCGACCATAACCCTATTTCTTGGCCTCCAAGCAACTCAAATTCATTCATCTTGGGATCCTTGACCTTATAAATGACTATACCCTAGCCCTCAAGTATTATCACTTCCATATTAATAATACTTCACACTTCAAAACATCAAAGAAATTCAAAAATCATAAGCAAGTCACACTTTATTATTTATTCAAAAATAAATGATTTCATACATCAAAGTAGGGTCTTACAGAGACCGAATGGGAGAAGGAGGAGAGGAACTTGGACAGCAGCTCTTTGGCTTTCCTTTCATCACAAACCTTTGCTTTTCCATCATCTTATATTCAAGGTAAGGGCTGGTTTAGGAAAGGGTAGATGCCTAGGGTATTTGCCATGAATTTCCATGAGAAAAGCTATGATCTTGTATGTGTTTGCATATGATATGTGAACATGATGGTTACTGGACTTTTTGCTTTGGATACCATGTCTACTAATCTCTATTTGATGTACTTGCAATGGATCTATGATTTTATATGAAAATCTTATGACAACTTGCGAAGTTTGGCTTGTATTTCACTTGTTTCAACATGATGATTGATGATTGTTCAAATCTGGAAATTTTGGGTGATTAGATTGATGATTGGGGGCTGGACTAAGGCTTGTGAAGTTGAAAAGAAAGAAGGAAATTTTTTTGCAAACCTTAGGGCCATGTATATGGTTCGGCCGAATCCAATTTCCAAGGGTTCGGGCATTATTTTCTTTCGTTTTCAAGCACGAGTCGTTTGATGTCTCGTTTGATGAAGTTGCCATGATTTACGTGTTTGAAAGACATGCAAATTTGATTATGATTATCCATATGCAATGTATAATGCTTATTTGAGAAATCGTTAAAAGGGTCGCTCATCCAGCTGTAATTTCCACTGTGGCACATGTTTTGTCGTTATTTATTCGACGTTGAATTGTAAGACTCTAGGTTGACTACATATAGAGCCATGAACAAAGAGAATCGAGATTTAATCGCTTGCATGTAAATGTGAATTAAATGGAACATAGGTCTAGTTAAGACTTTGAACCATGAGAACGATGGTGCCATTAGAGACAAACAGTTACTTGCACGCGAGGGGTTTTTTTGTGGATCATTGCGGCTCCACGTGACAAGGTTGACGGCGGTCTCCTTGAGATTAAGGGTTGTATTGTGTGTCCCCTTGGGATGATTGAGTGTCTCCTCGTGAACTAAGGGTTGTACTGTGTGTCCCCTCCGAGAATTGTGCATCTGCGGATGTTTGAGATTGGCCAAGGTGTTTTGGTGGGTGGTGTGATGTGAGAATCGTTAGATTAACCGATATCTAGATGACTAACAGTTATATAAAATTCTATAAAGTGAATGGTTAATACATATTGTGAAATGCTTATTAATTATGTTGATTTGTAACCTGACCCTTGCATTATTTCGTTTTTGTGTTATTTGTGGGGGGGGGGGAGGGGTAGATGGTTCTGAAGACAACGTCAACGACCCATTCCAGGGAGATGAAGTTGTATGACGAAGAGAAGGATCGGGCTTGTACGTCCGACACGTCCGGGGTTCACCGAGTCTATGTCGGTGATGTTAAGCTCATGGGAAAGGACAAGCATGGTAACATTGTAGATATTTAGCGGATGACAGGTGAAGTCACCATGCCTTATCCACCACCAAGGTTCTACTACCCGGAGGATGCAGGTTCACAAGTCGCTTCAGTGGAGATAGACCCTTCGGAAGAGGTTGTTGTTGAATCCCAAAGACCAGCGGATTAGATGGTGGTTCCAACTCAGGTGAAGGTATGAAAAACGGTAGAAAGGGGGGGGGTTTGAATAACGTTTTCAGAATAAAACTTCCACCTTAAAGATTTTAACAAATCTTTTGAGAACAAAGTGCTTAAGATAAGAGATAGAAAAGCACACAAGGATTTTATCCTAGTTCACTTGATAAATCCCTCAAGCTAATCCAATCCACCCGTTAAGGTGATTTCTTCCTTCTTAGAATGAAGGCAATCCACTAATCAGGTAAATGTTACAACTGCACTTGAAACCTACAAGTGACTAACAATTACACTGACTTAGCTCACACTAAGATTCACTCTCTTTTTCTTCTCTAGGATCCGATCAACCTTGATCTTCTAAAGGTAACTGAACTACTGTTTAAGAAAGAATGTTTACAAAGAATTTGCTTCTGAAAAGCTAATAGTAAACACAATGATTTCAGATGAAAGAATGCTTAGAAGGTTTTTGAATATAGCTTGCGCATGTGAGATTCTTCCAACCGCATCTTTCAATCTTCAGCCTCTATTTATACTCCAAGGATTAGGGTTCGAACGCTGCATGGAAATGCTACCGTTGGAGGGCAGTTCTGGAAATTCCAGCTTCTGTTGTGGCTGAGAATGTTAGGTAGGTCGTCAGGATAGTACATTTGCTTTTGTACTTGGATAGTGACTTGACCTTTAAACCTAGTAGACTTCTGATCAGGGGAATGCTTCATGTTGGAACTTGTGATGCCAGTTGATCAGAGTCAGAGGGAAGCACAGATCCTCTGACCGTTGTATCTTCTGATTCTGAACTCAGAGGGAAGTACATGGTCTTCAGACACATCTTGCTTCTGGACATCAGAGTTTCCACTTCTCAGCTTCTGGATCTTCAGAGTCTTCTACACCATCAGAACATCTGAACCTTCAGAGTTTCTTGGTTGTCAGAACGTCTGGATCTTCAGAACTTCAACTGACTGAGTCCATATCAGAGCTTGTATGACTTCAGATCTTCTAAAGCGTTTCTACTGTTCAGAGTGAACATAGATGTTGCGAAAGCGTTGCTTGGGTCACTCTTTATGCACAGTGCTTCTGATTTGTGTGAGATTGAATTGAGGTCAGAGCCTGTAAATAGCACACTCAGAAAAACACGTTAGAGTACCATAATTGTTCATACTAAAATGTTAACTTGTAATCATCAAAACATAGATTTATACTACTCGATCAAAACTTGATCTTACATCAGGCACCAGCTGAAGAGCCAAAGCTTGATGACAACGTGGTGTTGAATAGTCGAGTGCCGGAAGTGCCTTCTTGGAGGGGCGATATGGGGGCTTGTTGTGTGTTTGGTCCTGTTGATCGCCCACTAGAGTCTCTTCCACTTGTCGAGCCAACTTTGAAGAAGCGCCGCCGAAACCAAGATTTATTCGGGATTGAGCTTGTTGAGATCTCTAGTGAAGATGAGGGTAGAGAATGAGGGTAGTCTACTTTGGGAACCCGGGAGTTAAAACATCGAATTTTGATTACTCTTTATTTTGTTGAACTTTTTATGATGATTTAATTATTTCTTTTCAGTTGTAATCAGTTAACAATTTCCATACTTGGTTTTTACACACATGGGTGTGACCAGAGTACTTTTATTTTTAATTACAAGTATCATCTAAGTTAATTCGTTTGTTCGTATTTATTCGCTCGATTCGATCTTAAATGACTTGTGATTAAAGTTAAGGGTTTTTGGTAAAATGAATCTTTGTCACTAATTAATGGTTAATAATTGAATCGACGAAAATTCTTTACAAAAACTCATGATGTTAGTTACTGTGTGACACTCGAGAAATCGGGGCGTTACATTGATCACATCACAGACAACATCTTCAACAAGGTAAGTTTTTATCATAGGATTGAAAACTGAAAACCTTACCTTTGCATCCTCCTCCATGGGGAACACATACTTGTCCACCTTCACCATCACATCTTCAACGATCCCATATGGTGTTTTCAGGGATCTATTCGCCATTTGCAAGGAGAGCATGGTCGGGGTAACCTCTCCTAGATTCAACCTTTTGGGCATACTAAGCGACATCTTGTTGATGCTCGCTCCCAATTCACACAATGCATAAACTTCCGACAACCCCTCAATCTCCACCGGAATGGTAAAACTTTCTAGATCTCTCCTCTTCCTAGGCATCTTTCTTTGCTAGATAACACTACACTCCTTTGTCAGCATAACCGTCTCACCAACCTCCTTTAACTTCCTTCTCTTACTCAAAATGTCGTTCATGAACTTAGCATAGAAAGCATTTTCTCCAAAGCATCGGAAAAATGAATATTGATATGGAGTTTCTTAAAAACATCCAAGAACTTTGAATTTTTTTTGTCCAAATTCTTTTTAGCCAATGCTTTAGGAAATGGAACTTTGCTAAGTTCAGGGGTAGGATCATCCACCACTCTAGTTTTTATAGGAACTCTCACTTCCTCCTCAACTATCTCCTCACTTTTTTCTCCCTCTACTTTCTTTTCTACCTCACTCAACACCCTACCACTTCTAGTGGTAATAGCAGAAGCATTTTCTTGTTTGGGATTGAGGATAGTATCGGAAGGAAAAATACTCTGGGGCATCTTGATTCTTATAGTTATTCTCCATCCGATTGATGAAGCTTTCAACCCTATCCTCCAAGCTCTTCTTAACAACATCTCCAACAACTTGCTCTTGGACTTGTTACGGTTGCGTAGAGGTTTGGCCTTGCGTAGAGGTTTGGCCTTTGAAAATTACCTCATTGTCCATTGTTGCCTTGCCTCCAAGAGAAGTTGGGGTGGTTTCTGAAGGGAATTGATGAACGCACTGTCGCGGGTGCGTGTCAATGTTATCTTGCAAATAAACTGATTAGTGCAGTATAAGGTGTAACACCAGGATTGTTCTTACCAGGACTAAAGCGAATTATAAACTGAATTTAGAGACGAAAGAAAATTAAAAGGGGGTTTGGTTAATTTATTATCAAGTAGGAAAATAAAGATTGAATTATCAGATGAGAGAAACGTTAGCCTTCAGGTTATAATAGTCTAGTGCAGCATACCTTCATCGGTTACAAGAGATGAATTCAATTAATTATTCAAGTCTTTGAGTAGAAACTCAACTCACAATCGTGAGTTGGAATCCTAGATCCTCCACCGGACAATCGCCCAGAATTTGATTAGTTCAAGTTAAGTAAGAAACATCGCCCCCTCAAAGTACAAGAGCAATCTAAAGAGTCAGGATCCTCAAAACTAACAGCCAATCGGTGTTAGAGATTTATGTACCTTTAAGATCAGCATTCACAATCGATTCAACTGATTCACTCGCTTAGATAAGGAAATTAGAACGGAATACGACTTCAAATTCAGACGTCATGAACATAAAGCATATTCAAGCATGAGAAAAGATCATAAATCAACTTTGAATAAAAAGACGAATTACTATTAAGAACTGAAACTCAGGTATGCTAACACATGAAAATTAATAACCCTAGGACTAACTGAAAAGTTTAGCAAGCCATAACTAAAAAAAGAGGGAGAGATGAAGTTAAGGTAACAAGAGCCTCAACTAGCCTATTGATACTAATACATAAACTTGTCCATCAAGTAAAAATATTTGTTATCTAAATCTTTCCTAAATCTTCTCTAAATCTTCACAAAATCGGGCCTAAGAGAGGAGTGAACTGCTGAAGACTCAGGTGTCCGCGGGTCCCACAAGATAGCCGAATATTCAATTAAAGTAAACAGGATAGTTGTAGCCCTTTAAGCCAGCTTCGCGGGCCTTCAACCAGATCTTAATTCGGAGTTCTGTAGCCCAAAATATGACCATTTAAGTGAAGACCGTTCTCTTCAGCTTCTCTCTGGGTTTGTGCTACGGTCTGAGCAGCAGCAGTGGTAGCCTGCTGGGCAATCACTTTAGCTAGCTGTGCCATTGCTTGAGCAAGCTGAGCATTGGTTGGGTCCTATCTCGGCGGCATGTTCCTGCATGGAAATAGAACCACAACCCAATGTCAGTGCCCCAAAATAGTAATTAACTAAGATATAAACAAACAATATAAGTCAAGTATCACGGCAATGATACTAATCAAGACAATCTCACAGCCAAGCAAACATCTAAGCAAACAAGTCTACCCAATCTCACCGCGGAAACTTAAGACTTAGCAAAACAAAACAGCAACAAGTTCAACTCGTGTCCCCAAAACCCTAGTGCTCTGGTTTCTCAACCGGAGCTCTGATACCTCAATGTGTCACGCCCCCTTCCATAAGTGACGAGTTTGCCCTAACTCCATCACTTAGGAATGAGCACGCGACGTGAAATAGTGATTTTTTTTTCTGCTTAGGGTTTTCTCGTTGGATCGGGATCGGAAGAGTAAAGTGTACTCGAGCATTCCCTTTTCATCCCCAGGTAATTGACCTCCTAACCTAAAACCACGGATGTAACGCCCCGATTTCTTGAGGGTCACTTTAGTAACCTTTTTCCAAAAACGTGTGTAAATTTTAGTCGAAATGAAAACCTTTTCAAAAAATAGCTTACAAATAAAAAAAAGTAGTAACTGGAGAAATAGACTGAATAATTCATTTTATTAATGAAAGCTTTGGAAGCGTACAATGATTCTTTCAAATTAAAACATAATGATTAAACTAGTGTTCGACCGCTCCCGAGCCAACACAACAAGAAGGTCTCTAGGTTAGGTTTGAACCCTATAAACAAACTCAGCTCACCCCCAAGTACAGACTCAATTATCACACTCAATACCCGACTCATAGGTCGCGTGCCCTCCAAGGCCTCCTCCAACGCTTGGATCACATCGTCTCGAATCCTCTTCACTCTACAATCCCATAGCTGAACCATCAGTCGCGCGATCGATGTCTAGAACCTTGACGTCGCCCATATCAAGCAGGTATAGTGTGGCGTCCCCTTCCTTAAGTGACGAGTTCTCCCTAACTCCATCACTCAGGAGTGAGCACGTTACGTGAAATAGTGAACCTTTTTTTTTTCTACTTAGGGTTTCCTCATTAGGTCAGGATCGCAAGAGTAAAGAGTACTCGAGCGTCTCCCTTAACATCCCCATGCATTTCAACCTCTTAACTCAAGACTACGGAGAATAATGATATAAACCACACAAATCATACATAGCATGCATAGTTGGTGGACGAATCCATCGCATAAGTCTACAGATAAGAAGACAGCACATAAAGAGGACACAACGCCCTCAAACACATAGTCTGGTACAGGTAACAGAATACAGAAACATAAACATAAATCATCATCATCATCATCATCATCATCATCATCAGAAACTCGGACCATATGGCTTCATCCCCTTGGATCTTCCTCCTCCGGATCCTACTCACTGACTCCTCTGTTGGCTGCTGGCACTGACACTAGCTCTACTGTCGGACCCTGCTCTGACTCCCTGACTCCGGACGCCTCGCCTCTCCGAAATCTGTGACGGTAAATCCTGGCATCTCGGGAGAATCTGGGGGATCTCACTCGCTTGCGGGCTGTGACCCGAAAGCAAGACAAGTTCCTCCGGGGTGGAGGAGATCCCATAGACTCCTGAGTCTGCGGAACTCTGTGATCTGGGGATCCCGGTGGGCTCACCACGGTGACTGGTACTGCTGGGATAGGCTCTCCGGTCTCCATAGGCTAGCCTGCCTGTGGTATGGCACCTGTGGACTGCCTGGACTCCGCGAACCTATGTGCTCAGCGTGGGTCGGCAGGAAGATTGAGAACACCATCGGGAGTGTCACTGGGAAACTGATGTGTCCTGCTCCTGGATCCCTGCACCACAAAATTGTGAGTCCTTGATAAAAGCAGTATCCGGTAACTGGGTCAACATGCCAGCCAGCACGGGACGGGAAATCAGCGTGGATCGCGAGGACTGGAGGGAAGCTCATTGTCACACCTGTTATCTGCTTTTGTAAAAAAATAAGTGCAAGGGTGAGTCATACGCGACTTGCACAATAATACACATCAGATAAGATAAGCGTTAAAACATAAGCCAACATATCATTAGTCACACACATATTAACAAACACAAGTAATAATGCAATATGGCTAAATCAACCTTATTCCTCTGTCCTTCGAATTGACTTCTCTCACTACTTCGTAGGAAATGGTGAGCTCATCGCCAACCTTTTTATTATTTTATTTATCATGTGATGAGTATGATTTAAGGGCCAGAAGCTATTGCTTCGTTATCTTCGGAAAGTCGTCTCGGGAACATGGACACTCCTTACAGTCCACTCTTTACCGGAAATTGATCGCTCAGTAGGCCACAGACAGAAGTACACGACTATGCAGTCCTTGTTACATCACACCAGGCCGGCCTTTCCGGGACCCTGCCGGTAGCTGATGGAGAGGTAGGGCCATCGCGTAAATCCCTGGTCAATTCATCTTTGAACATGACCACCTTTGGCGTCTTTATATTCCCACTCTCTTAGTGGTAGTGACAGTACTTTCCTACTCCTTATTGCTCCTTAAGTGTATTTTCAAATATCAATCATCTCCCCCTTATACTTCCATTAAGTTTCTTATAAATTAGAAACAAGCATCTGCTGCCTTACTTAAAGTAAGTGCACCATAGTAATTATAGAGGTAGGATCTTTGATAAGATCAAGTAGTTCTAGGAATACAAGCGGGAGTTCTAATCCGCCGTTAATGGTTATGTACTTTTAATTGCTTAGAGAAAAGGGCTCACTTGGATATATTACTATCATTATTCATTTTATTGCTCTAGCTATCCTACGGGTAATCCTAAGGTGTTATAGGTGGTTTAATTTTCAATAGCAAGTATCAATAACACATTAAATCAGGGATTATCTCTTCCCTCTTCCCACTACCTCATCACTAGGCCATAAGCCCATCACATTCATCTCATATGAACAAAATATCGTAAAATAGTAACTTGCACGCATATCAATAAAAGTAGCTAACATCCTAGGCATATAGGCATGTTCATAATAACACTAGCTAACATTTATTGCATCATCTTCATACAGCATATCTAGCACATATATCATCGATATTCCTAGCATCATGCTTTCTAACAATCACAATCACAACCAATTTATCTAGGCCGAGACCGAAGTGCCCTTACTAGCATATTTGAAAATCATAAGGTCCTTAACATTTCACAATCATACAATCACAATCAATCATAGCCGAAGTGCCCTTACCTCAAAGGTACGCTTTCCTAGAAGTCACGGGTTGCTCCTTGAAGCTAGTCTACACTTGGAAATTTCCTACCAACGAACGAATAGAGTAACGTTACTAATCGGACAATCGGATAGATCATGAGCCCATCCCCTTATTGGTCACGAAATTCCACCCAAAAACCTTGAAAATCCAAAACCATTTCTTTTATAAGATCAACCATTCTTTTCTAAAGCATTTTGCTTGAAGATCATAAGAACACTTGAAGAACTTTCGAAGAAAAACATAATTTTCGCATAGATTCAATCCTCTCAAGATCCAAACCTCCTTTATAAAATCCTTTGTTTGAAGTTCATAAGAACAAAATAAGAACATCAAGAACTTCTTTAAGAAAAACCCTCAAATTGATAAACATCTCTGAGCAACTTGATTAAAATCATTCTCTTCTGGATTTGGCAGATCAACTTAAGCTGCAACCATTGAGCATATTGAGAATGACCTTGTTCAAGGCTTAGAAACTAAAATAACCTAAGAACAAGAAAAATAAAAGAAATACAAGAGAGGGAGAGAGAGCTCACGCAAATGCAAAGGAGAGGGGGAAAGGCTCTATTTATATTGAGGGGTGAGAGCCAAGCATTTAATGCTTTTCTTTCTCCCTAAGAAGAATCCCAAACCCACGGAATTTCCAGCCCATTTTAGTGTTTCTAGACTCTTCCGACCTTCCTTGATTCGGTCCTCAAAATTTGGCTTATTTCCTAATTAAATCCCTTTTAAAACTATCAATTAAATCCTTAACTTTTTAAATAATTAAAGCTGAATAAAAAAGGTTTTAAATCAGATATAAAAAGATACTTGCAGGATTTAAAAACTCAAATATTGATCCCTCATTAATTGAAAGTCAAGGAATCAAAATCCCTAAAATTTCTCCTCATAAAACCTAGCCAGAAAAGGAAATTACTTGCAAAAGACTCATTTTCCTTCCTCCTCAAGGCTTGGCCGTCCACCACATTCACCATGCTCAGATTTTCTCAACAAAATATTTAAAATAATAATTTAAATAAAAACCCAAAATAATTAATGCATTAAATACACAATTTCCCTCCTAAATGCATCAAAACTTCAAATTTAAATTCAAAAACTTTACCAATGGTTTTGGCTACAAAATTTTGTTCACGGAGAATAACAATATAAATCACACAGAACATACATAACATGCATAATCGGTGGGCGGATCCACCACATAAGTCTACAAGCAAACAGACAACACATAAAGAGGACATAGAGCCCTTAAGCACATAGTCTGATACAGATAATCAAAATACGGAAATGGAAACATAAATCATCATCATCATCATTATTAGAAACTCGGACCATACGGCTTCATCCCCTCGGGTCTTCCTCCTCTGGACCTTCCTCACTGACTCCCTCACCGGCTGCTGGCACTGACACTGGCTCTGACATAGGACCCTGCTCTGACTCTCTGTCTCCGAACGCCTCGCCTCTCTGGAATCTGCGACGGTAAACTCTGGCATCTCGTGAGAATCTAGGGGATCTCACTCGCTTGCGGGCCGTGACCCGAAAGCAAGACAAGTTCCTCCAGGGCGGAGCAGGAGAAAAAGTCTGCTGAGTCTTTGGCTTTGGTGAAGGCAGATCTGGAGGCGATGCGGGCTACTTCTGAAGAGGTCAAGAAGGCGAACGAGGCTCATGGGGCAACCCTCGTTACGAAAGATGCTGAGATTACTTCCCTTCTTGCGAGGATCAAAGAGCTAGAAGACGAGCTATCAGTGGAGAAAGCCAAAGCCACTGAGGCGAGGGACAAGCCGCCGACATTGCCTATGACAGTCGCGAACGGGGCTTCTACCTCGCCAAGGACCAGGCTCAACACTTGTTCCCGAATCTTGATTTTAGCGCCATGGGAGTGATGAAAGAAATCACTGCTGAAGGATTGGTTGGTCCTGATGATCCTCCTTTGATTGATCAAAACCTCTGGACCGCAACTGAAGAAGAAGAAGAAGAAGAAGAAGAAAGAAATAATGAATAATGTAGTTTTAGTTTTTGCCGAGAATTGCACTAGAAACTTGGATGAGAAGTCTCTGAAATTCGAAATCGATCCGCGCGGCAAAGTTGTGAACCATGCCATCGCCGTCGATTTGAACGTCGATGGAAACATCCTGCAGTTCACCGCATCTGATGCCGCAATTATCACCATCTTCGTGTTGAAATACAGAAGATGATCCTTCGGATCAAAATCTCCACTGTAAGAATCCAGAACTAACGTTTTCATATTATCTGGAATCGCCACACTCTCAACGTCCTCCGAGAACGGACGGAACTCAGCTACGGTATCCGCTTCTCTGCTTCCATCATCTTGTTGCTCGCGGCGGTAGAAATCCAACTGAGCTTGTAGATGCTCATTCCGTTGCTGGATGTTGCCAATGCTGCGCATCATATGGCACCATTGCTCTTGTGTCACCGCCGGTTGTTGCTTCGGAGTAGGTGAATTCTCTGGTGAGCGCTCCAGAGATCCGATCTGCGAAGGCGATGGAGGAGGTGGTGGTGATGGAGGAGGAGAAGGCGGCTGTACTCCCGCTGTTCGTACCGGAGAATCCAGGACAACTCGATGAGGCCGCCGAGGCGGCGAGATTCACTGTCGCACTGGTGAATAATGCTGCTTCCTGCATCGAGTCTCCATCTAAACCAGGAATGACGCAAACTCGATCGAAAAACGAACGCCGGTCACAGAATCAAAATCGGAAAACTAGAGAATTGCCTAATCGTAATCAGAGATGACTTCTTGCACAATCAATCCACGTGAATGGGAATAGAAAGTTTATCTTCCCCACAGACGGCGCCAAATGTTCCGGGAATGAACATTGAGGATAGGGATAGTACCTAGAGAGTGGAAGAATGTGCTAGAGAGAATGAGAATGAGAGAGAGAATGCTGAATTTCATGTGTTATTTCATCAAATGAGCAAAAGTCCCTTACAATTGATGCCCATCTCCTATTTATAGAGTTTGGGTACTACCTATTGGGCCAATTGGGCCTCCGAGGTTGAGGCCCAACTTAAGGCCAGGCTCTCGCCCCTGGGCGGGCCGAACCTTGGGCGTTGCCCCTCTAGGGGCTCGCCCAGTCCAAATTTGATCATCCAAAAATTTCATAACTCAACATATATCAATCATCATGTTTAACAAGTAAATTGCATGCCAAACTTAACAAGTAGTCATGGGATTTTCACATAAAATCATAGATACATGGCAAGTATAGCAATTAGAGATTAGTAAACATGGTATCTCAAAGCAAAAAGTCCAGCAACCATCAAGATCACAAAACTCATGCAAAAGCGATCAAGATCATGGCTTTTCTCATGGCAAATACCCTAGGCAAACTACCCATCCTAGACCAGCCCTTACCTTGAGTGAATGGTTTTGAGAAGCAAAGGTTTTGAGATGAAAAGATGATCAACAAGTTGCTGTCCAAGAACTCCAGACAAACTGTTTCAGTCCAAGAACTCCAGACAAACTGTTTGTGTTCGGGTGATCCATAGTCTCACCTAGACCTACTGAGCCTTTCCATGAGGACCTGAATTCCATGTGTGATCAGATGAGGGTCGATGATAGTAGTATAGGGTATGGGTGGTTAAAGTCTACTGATTTGGGTTTTGTTGTCATCGCTCTGATTCATCATTTGTATTTTGGGGCAGGGTAGTTCCCCAACACATTACTTTATGTGTGGTTCTTTGTAATGGGAATCACAGGGAGTAGTCGGACATGGAAGTCTGGAGAAGGCCGTTTTGGGCTGGATCTGTACGTATTGCCTTTGGGCTTACTTTCAGTGACTTATGGTTACAATGGGGATGTATTTATATTGTAGACTAGTTATGTGTGCAATCTTTGTATGTGTCTTTATCTTGAAGAGTCTTCTACTTTAAAAAGAAAACAAAAAAAAATTATTTACGTTTTCTGCACATAGTGTAGGACATGTTACTTTTATGACACTCAAAAGTCGGCATGTTACATTTTGGTATCAGAGCTTGTCGAGTCTTTCGGGAGTCTTTGTGGAATAGGTCTTCTGTGCTAGGTTGTGTGACTCTGCAAAGACTAAAACCTTGATTGTCTGCAAAGCGATTTTTCGCTTTAATTGTTTGAGTTACTACTTAATCATATCGCTCAGAAGCGTTCTACTAAGGATGCACGCGATCAACATCAGCGCCAAAGGGAAGTGGCTCTGGATCAGAACAGGGGGCTGACTGATTTCAGGAGACATGATCCACCCAAGTTCACGGGTGGGACTGACCCGGACAAAACGGATCTATGGATCCTGAAGATTGAGAAGTTCTCTGGAGTGCTGCAGACTGCTGAGGGAGCTAAGGTGGGCCTTGCTACCTACCTTTTGCTGGGAGATGCTAAGTACTGGTGGAGGGGCGCTAGAGGGATCATGGAAGCCAAACCAAGAAGAGGTGAATTGGAACTCGTTCCGTACTGCGTTCTTGGAGAAGTACTGTCCAACTAGCGCTCGGGACGAGAGGGAGGCACTATTTTTGACTATTCATCAAGGGAGCATGACCGTACCTGAGTATGCTTCCAAGCTGGAGTCGCTGGCCAAGCATTGCATTTCCAATTTGTAACACCCCGATTTCGGTGGCGTCACTTTAGTAACCAAAAGTAAACTTAATGCGGAAAAACGTGAATATATTTTTTTTTTCTCGATTATAACTAAGACAAGACTGAAATAAATAAAACCCAAGTGCGAAAAGTAATAAAACTAATATACAATATATAAACAGCCCCCGCTGTAAGTAGCAACCTCGTCACGAGTGAACCTCCAGTGACGGGTAATAAAAGAGTAGCGCCCGTAGGCAAAAGTACAAACCAAAAGAAAAGGTTAAGTGTCTGCAACACTATCCCTCAAAATGAGAATAAGCTGGCCCATCGGCCTGAAACAAGACTTCCTAAGTCCAACCAACTCTCTGTGATTCCCGTAACGAAACCACACAAAAAGCTATAGGTGGGAAACTACCCTGTCCCGAATGAAACAAATGATGTTCAGAGCTAAGACTCTACTCCTACACTAATCCCATCTCGAGGAGCTCACACTAACACTCAATCCTACATGCTAGCGTGATCGTCGTCCGAATCTGAATCCAGAACGACTAAGTCTAGGTACATCCTCCGTCCTCCGCTCGCTATCGCGATGCGCTCCTGTTCCAGCATCCCAACTCTAGTTTCCCCCGAAGGGTGAACCGTCGTGAACTAGTCCGCAAAAGACATCTGACAAAGGGCGTTTGTTCGCCAAAGCACACACAGAAGACGCGAGGGTCAACTCCAAAGAATTATGTAAATAATAGCAAGGATAGATACAGATAATAGGATAGCCACTTAGGCTTTTAGCTAGGGATAACATCCTAGGGTTGCATATCTCATGATGAATATAAACGATGATAAATCACAGTTAACATGCCTCAAATAGAATTAACAAGTATCAAACACACTCATCACTAAGTCAGTATGCATGTTGCATGAAATGATATGCAGGTTAACTCAGTTAACCACATGCATTCCGGAAAGGGATGGACATCAAACGGATCAGTCCTAACACCAGCCACGGTGGAACCATTTCGGCCCGCGTGCCTCTTACACCACACAAATGTAGCCAGATCAGTAGTAAACCCGTAGGTCTGCCATTTCGGTCTGCTACAAGAGACGTCTATAAACGCTCTTTCACGACATTCCGGGTCTTATGACCATTTTGGAAACCGACGAGGTCCAGAGTACGTCCTGTGTTAATACCCCATTAATGTTGCATGTATGCAAAATGATTAGTCAAACAACGTCTCCGTCCTCACTCGACACGTCGCCACGTGTTCTAGGGAAGTTAAAGTCTCTAAAAGCTTACCCTAAGGTAAAGTCGATTCTGCGACCAAAAGACACACTTCATAACGACACATAGCTGCTCCAACAGCACCACAACAAACGCTGCTCCAACAGCACAATAACAAACGCTGCTCCAACAGCACAACAATAAACGCTGCTCCAACAGCACAACAACAAACGCTGCTCCAACAGCACAACAAACAAACGCTGCTCCAACAGCACAACAACAAACGCTGCTCCAACAGCACGACAACAAACGCTACACTTGGATCCGACGACACTCCTCGTTTTTCCAAAACTATGATTTGACTTCCAATGCCTTCCTTCGAGGTTGTTATCATTACTTAAAGATTTTGAGGTTATTTAAGGTCTTATGAATTTTCTTTATAAAATAGATTCCATTTTGTCTTATCGCAAGTCTTATACATTTTCAGGATCTCCCAATCCCAAGTCGCTTCCAGAGGATGTCTCGATCCACTAAACAAAATTAAGGCCCGAACCTCGTTCATCCTATCAAACTTTCTCAAAACTCTCAAAATAAAATCGGCATGACTTGCCCGCTATTCTCACCATTCAGAATCTCAGATTCCAGTACAGAGCATATTTAAATCATCACAATCAACAACATGTCATATATCAATAAATCGCATCATAAACACTTAGCACTTAGCATATAAAGCATGCACCACACATCCTAGATTACCCACATAGCACATAGCATGTAAGACAATCTCAAAAACATTTAGTAGATGAATCATCTACATTGTCAGCCGAAGCCTCAGAAAACATTTTCCAATCACACACAATTCCAGTGCATAAACAGTAAACAATGTCGAAACATCAACCCTAAGCATTAACTAGAGATTCAGTGAGAAGCCCTCACCTGTAGATTCTCCAGGACGATCTCCTAACACTTGTTCACAATCAAAGGCTTGCTCCTCTGGGAATTCCTCAAAATCACCTTTAGAGCAAAACCACAGAAATACTATCAGAATCTATCAAAAACTAAGCTATCGATACTTACTAAGGTTACTCGAAGTAATCTATACTCTAAGGTACGATAATCTAGCACGAAAAGACAAGTTTTCGGAAAAGGAAATTTCCTCCTCCCCCTTTAATAGGTTCGGCCACTTTAGGTAATTAGGAGACTCGATTTTTCTTCGATCAAACTTGGTTCCTATGCTTTCATAAGCCGTAACTAAGGGTATTCTGAACTCGGAAAAATTATCGGATCAAAAACTGTCGTAGGGGTATTTTGGTCATGATTTTTAACTTAGGATTTTTCAAAACTGAAATCCCAAAAATAAAATTTTGCAGGGACGTCACCAACGACGTTTATGACAACTAATCCTACTAGCACTAAGCTAAGGCGATAGTTTTCAGCCTAAAGGTTGAAGCTTTACTCCAAAAACTCCAAAAATGGGTATTTTAGACTCAAATTGATTCCGACGGAATTCCGGCGACATAACGGAAAATCTAATCCGGCAGAAGTGATCTTGGGCGCATAAGGAAGAGGTTTAGAATCAGAAATGAAAGATTCAGGATAGTTTGGCAAAAACCCATAAACTATCCACTCAGAAAACTCTACAGAAAAGCTATGGAAAAAGCGATCGGAGGTAAGGATTAGCGACTATACCTCGAAGCCTTGAAGTAGCAAATGATTGATCGACGATCAAGCAAACGATGAAGAAAATTCTTCTTCCTTCTTCCTTGTTCTTGGCCGCGGGTTTGAAGAGAGAAAATGGAGGAGAATTTGAGTTTTTCTTCCTTTCTTTGCTATATATAAAGGTTGGAAATTCGCGGGAAAATGAAAGTTTCGCGAATCTGATTTTTCCGGCGTCATTCTTCGTGAATTAATAGATATGTTTTGGCAAAAGAATTCCAAAACTATAAAGAGGTCTCCTTGTATTTTTGGCAACTAATGCATAGTCGGTATAAAACTATTTTACCCGATAAGTTGCTTTTTGCATCGAATGTCGGAATAGGATACTTCCTTCGGAAGAAAGATTGAAATCATCAAGAGAAATGGGTGTACGCGTGTAGAATATTCATTTGAAGCTCTGAATAGATAAAGTCTTCATTGTCGAGAAATTCTAGGGTTTTGAAATACCAGGGATTCGGTTTCGGCAAACTTCCGATGATTGGAATCGGACGTTCGTAGATCCTAGAGTTTCGCCTCGAAACGATTGTGATATATGGAAAAAGAGAAGTTCTAACATTTCTCTGAAGATTTTTGGAATTAACTGCCAGCGTGCCTAAAAGTGAAAATTAGCTATATACCAGGGTTTCTGACATAGGTTTAAGCGTAACACGTTCGTGCTATAACTTTTATCGATCATAATGCAATCCTTGAACTTTTCCTGAACTTTCTCCTTCATAAATATATTTCATTTAATAAACTTTCGTTCAGGTTTCCCTTCACATTACATCAACCCTAATCGTGAATAAGAAGTTTATTCACTTAGCATAAACTTAAAAACTCGGGCCTTACATTACTACCCTCCAAAAAGAAAGTTTCGACCTCGAAACTTAAGGGTTAGTAAAAAGTTCTGGATACTGTTCTTGAATCTTCTCCTTCAGCTCCCATGTCGCATCACCAGTGTCTTTATTCCAGATGACCTTCACTAACTCGATCTCTTTCCCTCTCAACTGTTTTATCCTGGTGTCTCCAATGCTAATTGGCGGTGTCTCGAAAGACAGATCATCCTTCAACTCAATGTCATCCAGCTCGATAACATGTGTCGGATCCGCAATATATTTCCTCAGTTGTGACACGTGGAATACATCATGAATATTTGATAGAAATGGAGGTAGTGCAATCTGATATGCGACTGGTCCAATTCGACGAGTGATCTGATACGGTCCAATGAACTTGGGCGTAAGCTTCTTTGACTTGATTGCTCGACCAATACCCGTCGTCTGAGTAACTCTCAGAAATACATGATCCCCTTCTTCGAACTCCAGAGTTCTGCGCCTCTGATCTGCATAACTCTTCTGTCTACTCTGAGAAGTCCTCATCTTCTCTCTGATCTGCTTGATCTTCTCAGTGGTCTGTTGCAGAAGTTCCGGTCCTACCAACAGATTTTCTCCGTTTTGGTACCAACACAAAGGTGTTCTACACTTGCGGCCATACAGAGCCTCATACAGTGCCATACCAATGCTCGTATGAAAACTGTTGTTGTATGTGAACTCAATCAATGGCAATAAGGTATCCCAACTGCCCTTGTTGTCTAGAACGCAAGCGCGTAGCAAATCCTCCAACGACTGAATAGTTCTCTCAGTCTGTCCATCAGTCTGCGGATGATAAGCAGAACTTAGTCTCAGCCTCGTTCCCAAAGCTTCTTGAAGAGCTCCCCAAAAATGTGATGTAAACTTCGGGTCTCGATCGGATACAATACTTGTCGGTACTTCGTGAAGTCGTACAATCTCCGCTATATATAACTCTGATAGTTTCTCCACGTTGTACGTAGTCTTCACCGGTACGAAATGAGCCGACTTAGTCAGTCGATCCACGATTACCCAAATAGAATCGTATCCCTTCTGAGTTCTTGGCAAAGCCACGACGAAATCCATCGATATGCTATCCCATTTCCATTCTGGCACATCCAAGCTTTGTAGCATACCTGAAGACTTCTGATGCTCCACCTTCGCCTTCTGACATGTCAGACATGCAGCTACATACTCAGCCACTTGTCTTTTCATTCCTGGCCACCAAAAATTCACCTTCAAGTCCTGGTACATCTTCTTCATTCCAGGATGACTGCTTAACTTGCTCTTGTGACCTTCATCCATAATCAATCTTCTCAAGTCAGGGTTGTTAGGTACACAAACCCTATCCTTGCACCGTAGGATATTGTCACTTCCTACCTTGAATTCTGGGTCTTTACCTTGACTTACCAAATTCCTTTTCCCGAGCAGAAACTCATCTTGTAACTGTTGGTCTCGGATTTCTTCCATCAATCCATTGGTAATTCTGATCATCCCAAACTTCAGTTCTCCCTCAGATAATTTCACATCCAAGCTCATATCTCGAAATTGCTCTAACAGCTGCAGCTCCTTCACCATCATCGACGAGATGTGCATCTTCCTGCTCAAGGCATCAGCAACAACATTCGCCTTTCCAGGATGATATTGCAGAGTGAACTCGTAATCTTTGAGAAATTCCATCCACCGGCGCTGCCTCATGTTCAGCTCCTTCTGCTTAAACAAGTAGTACTTCAAGCTCTTATGATCACTGAATATGGTGAAATTGCATCCATATAAGTGATGTCTCCAAATCTTCAGCGCAAATACGATTGCAGCTAGTTCCAAGTCATGAGTCGGATAATTCTTCTCATGCACCTTCAGTTGTCTTGAAGCATAAGCAACCACCTTCCGATGTTGCATCAGCACACATCCCAAACCTTGATGCGAAGCATCACAGTATACCTCATAAGGTTCCTCCGGTTGCGGTAAGACGAGTACAGGTGACGTCGTCAACCGTTCCTTCATCGTCTGAAAGCTAGTCTCGCACGCTTCAGTCCATGCAAAAGGTTGGTCCTTCCTCGTCAGTTGAGTCAAAGGTCCAACAAACTTCGCGAAATTCTCGATAAAGCGACGATAGTATCCCGCCAAACCGACAAAACTTCTGATCTCCGTCACTGTCTTCGGCCGTTCCCATGACAATACGGTCTCTACCTTTGCTGGATCCACAACTATCCCCTCCTTAGAGATCACATGGCCTAAGAATTTTACCTCTTCGAGCCAAAATTCGCACTTAGAAGGATTGGCATACAACTCCTTCTCCCTCAGCACTTGTAAAACTTGTCGCAAGTGCTCCTCATGGTCTTCAGCATTCTTTGAATAGATCAGGATGTCGTCGATAAACACCACGACGAATCGATCCAGGAATGTATGGAAGTCATATTCATGTAAGCCATGAATATTGCCGGCGCATTTGTCACCCCAAATGGCATCACTAAGTACTCATAGTGTCCATAACGGGTTCTGAATGCCGTCTTCTGGATATCCTCGGTCTTGACCCTGATTTGATGATAACCCGACTTCAGGTCGATCTTCGAGAATATTGTAGCTCCTCGCAGTTGATCCATCAAATCATCAATCCTAGGTAATGGATACCTATTCTTGACGGTTACCTTGTTCAATTGTCGGTAGTCGACACATAATCTCGACTTCCCGTCCTCCTTCTTCACCAATAAGACTGGCGCTCCCCAAGTTGAAACGCTTGGTCGTATAAATCCCTTCGACAGAAGATCTTCGAGTTGGGACTTCAATTCCACTAGCTCCGCAGGTGCCATACGATATGGTGCAATCGAAATCGGCCCTGTTCCCGGTACGATGTCTATAGCAATCTCAATGTCGCGCACAGGCGGCAATCCAGGTACATCGCCAGGAAAAACATCCGTGAATTCTTTCACCACTAGAATACTGCCAACTTCTGGGTTCCCTTTGCTCTCCAAGCTTAGCAAGACAGAATACTCCTGAGATCCCTCGTTCAAAGCGACGCTGATGTGATTGGCAGATAGATACTCGGAAATATCCGAATCAGGAAATACCACTCTCTTTCGGTTGCAGTCCAAAAGACAATGATAACGGGACAACCAATCCATTCCTAGGATAACATCTAGGTTCTTAAGAGTTAGGCATACTAGGTTAGCATGGTAGATCCTATTGTTATATGTTATCGGACGATACATGCATGCTGAATTAGCAAGTAGAGTCTTGGCAGGAGTAGCAACTATCAGATCGAAGCTCAAAGCAGTAATAGGAAGTCTTAATCTGATTGCACAATCTCTAGAGATAAATGAATGCGTTGCTCCGGAATCAAAAAGTACGGATAGAAGGTTACCATCAATCTCGCAGTCGCCTCTAATCAGTCCATCTACCCCCTCAGCATCTTCACCATCCATGGTGTATGTAAGACCTGGATTTTCAGAACAAGCTAGTTTCCGACTCACGCGTAGAATCAGTGTAAGCGTGACAGGAGGTTGATATTTGAGGAAGATTAATGAAGAAGAAAGTTCAGGTATTGCTTGAGGAATGTTGCGTAGTTGTTTTCGGAGTTAGTGCGAGTCGTCTGCACACCTGCCTTATGGCGAGCGTGTCCAGAATAGGCTATTTCGCTCTTAAAGCAACGTTTTGAGTGAGATTTCGAACTCTCGGAAAATTTAAAGATTCTCTTTATTTTTCCATCGATCAGCGTTTCATTTCGGAACTCTGGACTGTACGCACGATAGGTTTCACTTTTCGGATGTCCGCCGACGCTAATTTCTTTGCTTCGAAACCCTATTTTCGAGCAATGGATGAAGACTTTTTCTATTCGGGACTTCTAACGAAGATTCCGTCCGCGTTGCCAGACTTGTTTCGACATTTCCAATCTTTCTTCTGTTGGAAGTTTTGTCGTTTGAGCATCACAGCAAAAAGTAGTTTTTCGGGGCAGATTAACCGACACCGCTTTTGAGTTTTTCGATATCGTTTTTCCCAAATCCTAGATATTTGTTTTGAGTTCTGGATTTATGACGCCAGAATCTCTCTTAGAATTCCTTGGTGATCGTGCTGCAAAAATCGGAATCGCGAAATTTTCATTTTCCCGCGATTTCGCCCGCCTATAAATAGGCGAAAAAGCTAATATCCTCTTCATTTTCACCATTTTGGCCGAGATTGTGGAGAGCTTGGGGGGAGAAGGAGATTTCGCGAAACCTTGACCAATCTTCGTGCAGTTCGTCCCTACTTATAGGTATCGAGGTAACTATCATGAATCCTGCCTCTGATTGTTGTTTCTGTTGCGTTTCTGAAGCCGTTTCTGTGCTCTAAGTTTTGAGCTTTTTCTAAAATTGTCCGATTTCTCTGATTTCTCGCTTGGGTTATGTTCCTTATGTTTCCCTGAGTCTAAAACCTCTGTCAGTAAACTCTGATTTCGATTCATTTGTCCAGGATCTGAAAAATTGACTCAAAACTCTTTTTGTCTCACATTTCGAAACTTTATTGTCGTAAAGACTTAATCTGACTTCGTGCCTTTAGGATTTGTTGTCACGGATGTCATGAGGATCGTTGCTGTCAAATTTGTTTTCAGAACTGATGACTTTGAAGTTTTGAGCCTTTATTTTGGACCAAAATGCCCCTGCGTAGTCGTATTTCGGCCCGATTGTCCGAAAATTGTTCTGACAGTTTCTTTGCCTTAGTTTTACCCTAAAACTACCTTGTAAACTGATTTGATCGAAGAAAAAGAGCCGAAGCCCTTTTCTCCTTATGGCCGTGGGTTTTCCTAAGGGGAGGGGAGTTTTTCGTTTTCGAAAACTTGTCCTTTCGTACCCGTTTGTCGTATTCTGAAGCTTTGATGCTTTGTCTATCGTTTATGTATTGTTTTACGATCGAACTAATCGATTTTGTTTGAATTCTGCTTTGTTTTTCTCCGAGGTTCAGTTGAAGGAACTTTGGAATATTCAGAGCAACTGTTTGAGGACAACCTTGATTTCGAAGCTGGAACAGCTCGAGGTTAGGGCAACTTACATATATATTAGCTATGAATGCATGATAGGCGTCGATCAATTCGACTTATGCTTTACTTTGATGTTGATTATGTTGATGAACTGATGTTGTGATGTTGTGCTTTGTTGGATTGTGCGTTTTGACGCGACTTCGGAGTGGAGATTCATTGATCTGGTGATCTTTGATATTTCGGGTTGGATGAACAACCCTAGGCAAGTCCAAATGTGGGGTTTGAGACTTAGCCATATGTTGGAATTCTTAGACTTTCCCCGGGAAATGTATTTTGGGTGGTTGATCTTTGAAAACTTAGAATGATAGAGCTTTGAAAAACTAAAGACTTGGGAAACCTAGATTTTGAGAAATAAACTCATAACCTGACTAATCTGAACTGAAATCATTTTTTTATTAACGTTTAAGTATAGGAAAATTGAAGGGGAAAATATTTACGAAAGACGGGGAAAAGTCGACCTTTGTTGTGAGTTATTGGAATTGGGGAAAGCCACCAAGGTGAGCTATGGTGATGACTGAAAGTCACCGAGTACTTTACGTACTCTTGTTGATGGGGTTGTGTTGTATTGACCGACATTAATCCCTTGGGTTCTCTTGTTGTTGGAGCGGTGTTGTATTGACCGACACTTACTCCGAGTTGTGTTGTATTGACCGACACTAACTCATTGGGTTTGGTTGAGATTGGGTTGTGAGCTAGACACTTTCGTGGTAAGGGCGATTCGTTGTTTGGCTAACCACGTTGCATTCAATCGGGTGAATAACGGGAATGGTTCACCTGTGCATATCATGGTGAATAACGGGAATGGTTCACCTTGCATTAATGATGAATAACGGGAATGGTTCATCATTCGGTGAATAACGGGAATGGTTCACCAAGGATGAATAACGGGAATGGTTCATCCAGGATGGATTTCATCCAGGATGGATAACGGGAATGGTCCATCCATAGTGAAAATGCTTCACTTGTGGCGAACGGGAACGCGTCACAAATCCGGATTCATATTGTGCATTTCACGCATACATTCATGCTGACTGAGACTGTGTGCTGTTTGTTTATTGAAGTAATGTTAGAGCCATAACATGCTAGGATTATTTATATGCTTATATAACAACTTATATATATACCCTGTCACATGTTGTGTGTATATGTACTTATTGCTGTGAGTTGACCCTAGCGCCTTGGCTTTGTTTGTATGTTTGTCTTTGGGCGGTCGGCCTGCTGCCAGATGTCGATGGCCGACTGGTTCTCGACGGTCTCTCCCTCGGGGGGGATCAGATATGAGTTGCTGGATAGGGATGCCCCCACCGCTTGGGTGATCGATGTGGCTGGTCACCGGGCGACGTATAGGGGAAGGGTCATGGAGGACCGGACGGATGAGCGAGGACGCCTGACGAGCGGAGTGCTACGGCGTATGGAGCTGAGTTTTGACTTGCCGCCCTCAGTTCATTGTGGACCAGGCACTGGACATGCACCACCTGCACCACCTCCGACTTCACCTACTGTAGAGGAGGACCCAGAGGAGATCGAGCCTGCTGCTGCTTCTACACCTGTTGTGCCACCTCCGGCTACTGCCATCGCTTCTACCGACGTGGCGTCGTCCTCTAGGCTCGTACAGCCGAGGAGGGAGTCTGTTGTCCCATCTGTCTCACGTCTCTTATCTTTCTCTTCACCGCACGGCTACCGTGTGGACCCCTTGATGAGGGTGGAGGAGGAGGATGTTCTCACAGGAGAGGTGGATGTGGAGACCGGCTCGACTAGGGCGGTGCGCAGGACAGTGAGGAGGGAGGTTATGGACTTGGACACCGAGATGATTACGGTGGATTCCGACTCTGACTCCGAGAGCAGTGGGGAGAGCTACTCGCCGAGCAGCGATGAGGAGGAGGATGATTGGTGAGCTGAGCTGGGAGGGTAGGTTAGGATTAGCGACATTTTTGTGTAGAGCTCTGATCGTCAGTTTCTTGTTGGGACAGGGTAGGTTCCGATGTGTGGCTTTTTATGTGGTTCTTTTGAGGAGGATCACAGAGAGTCTGTCGGAGTATAGGGGTCTTCCTTTCAGGCCATTTTTGAGTGCCGACTTTCTCTTGGATAACTGTATTTTGATACTTTTACTCACAGTTCTGGTTTGTATATTTGCCTGCGGGCGTACTACTTTGGAGTCACTGCGGCTTCGCGTGACATGGAGTGCAGCCGAGGCTGTACAGATGTATATATATTTGTATATCGGTTAGTTTAGTTGTTGGGTGTTGTCTCTACTTCTTTATCGCTTTGATTTAAAGGAAAGAAACGAAAAAAATTTACCTGTTTTCCGCGTAAAGTTTATTTTTGGTTACTAAAGTGACACCTGGAAGTCGGGGTGTTACATTGTGGTATCAGAGCTTAGTCGAGTCTTTTGGGAGTCTTTGGGGAATAGGTCTTCTGTGCTAGGTTGTGTGACTCTGCAAAGAGTGAAAATTGATTGTCTGCAGGACGATTTTTCGTTCTAATTGATTGCATGGTTGTTTAACCATATGTAATAGTTTGGTGCTATTCTACGATTAGGACTAACAGTTTTCTTGGGGCTAACAGACGATGGTGAACACGAATCAGCTAGCAGAGATGATGGCCACTATGGCCCAGGCAATGACTAACCAAGCGAATGACAATGCTTTGAGACGTGCTGCGGAGGAAGCGCGTGATCAACACCAGCGTCAGAGGGAGGCGACCCTGGACCAGAATAGAGGGTTGAATGACTTCAGGAGACAGGATCCGCCTAAGTTTTCGGGAGGTACTGACCCGGACAAAGCGGAACTCTGGATAGAGGAGATTGAGAAGATCTTTGGAGTGTTACAGACTGCTGAGGGAGCCAAGGTGGGGCTGGCAACCTATCTGTTGTTGGGAGATGCTGAATACTGGTGGAGAGGCGCCAGAGGAATGATGGAGGCAAATCATGTGGAGGTGAACTGGAATTCTTTTCGAACTGCTTTTCTCGAGAAGTATTTCCCAGACAGTGCTCGTGACGAGCGTGAATCACAGTTTCTGACTCTGAAACAAGGAAGCATGACCATTCCGGAGTATGCTGCCAAGTTAGAGTCTCTGGCAAAGTACTTTCGGTTTTTCCGTGATCAAGTTGATGAACCCTACATGTGCAAGAGATTTGTGAGGGGATTGAGGCCTGATATTGAAGATTCGGTGAGACCATTGGGGATCATGAGATTCCAGGCATTGGTTGAGAAGGCAACTGAGGTGGAATTGATGAAGAATCGGAGATACAACAGGGCTGGAACAGGAGGACCGGCGAGGTCGACACCACAGAGTTTTCAGGGAAAAGGGAGGTTTCAGGCGAGGAAGCCATATCAACGACCTGCGGGGAGAGGGTTTACCCCGGGATCTTACAAGCCGATGGCTGCTGCTACTTCTGGAGGGTCGGGAAGCCGTATCCCAAATCGTGAAGTGACTTGTTTCCGGTGTGGAGGAACGGGACACTATGCAAACAATTGCACGAGGCCACCAAGATGCTACAATTGCAACAAATCTGGGCATCTGGCTACGGAATGCAAGGCACCGAAGGTTGAACCGGCTGTGAATGCTGTTAGTGGGAAGCGCCCAGTGGCGAAGGGAAGAGTGTATACCATGGATGGAGAAGAGGCTGAAGGAGCTGATGGTTTGATCAGAGGAGAATGTGAAATTGACGGTAATCTTCTAACTGTACTCTTTGATTCTGGTGCAACTCATTCATTTGTCTCTAAGGATTGCGTATCAAGACTGCATCTGCCTATTACTACTTTGAGTTTTGATCTTATGGTAACTACACCTGCTAGGACTCTAATTGCTAATGCCGCATGCATGCACTGTTCAGTAGTATATAAAGATAGAACTTTTCATGCCAACCTAGTATGTCTACCCCTTAAAAACCTAGATGTAATCCTAGGGATGGATTGGTTATCCCACTACCATTGTCTTTTGGACTGTAGTCGAAAGAAAGTGGTGTTCCCAGACTCGGATCTTTTCGAGTACCTTTCTATTAACCACATTAGTGCGTCGTTGAGCGAGGGCACTCAGAAGTACTTTTCATTGCTAAGTCTGGAGGGGAAGAAGGAATCGGATATTCAAGGTATTCCGGTGGTTCGAGATTTTGCGGATGTTTTTCCTGGAGATGTACCTGGACTGCCGCCTGTACGCGATGTGGAGTTTGTGATCGACATTGTACCCGGAACCGGACCGATTTCGATCGCACCTTACCGTATGGCACCTGCGGAGTTAGCGGAGTTGAAATCTCAGTTGGAGGATCTTTCGGCAAAAGGATTCATTCGACCAAGTGTTTCACCGTGGGGAGCGCCAGTGTTGTTAGTTAAGAAGAAAGACGGAAGGTCGAGATTATGTGTGGATTATCGACAACTGAATAAGGCGACGATCAAGAATAGATACCCGTTGCCGAGGATAGATGATTTGATGGATCAATTACGAGGGGCTGCTGTATTTTCGAAGATAGATTTGAAATCAGGCTATCATCAGATCAGAGTGAAGACTGAGGATATACCGAAGACTGCATTCAGAACACGCTACGGACACTACGAGTACCTAGTGATGCCGTTTGGAGTGACAAATGCACCTGCTGTCTTCATGGATTACATGAACCGCATCTTCCATGAATTCTTAGATCGGTTTGTGGTGGTGTTTATTGATGATATACTGATATACTCGAAGGATGCAACGGAACATGAAGGACATTTGCGCCAAGTTCTACAAGTGTTGAGAGAGAAGAAGCTGTATGCGAACCCTTCTAAGTGTGAATTTTGGCTGGAGAAAGTTAATTTCTTAGGCCACGTTATCTCAAAGGAAGGCATAGCTGTGGATCCGGCGAAAGTGGAGACTGTTTTGGCTTGGGAGCAACCGAAGACAGTGACAGAAATCAGAAGTTTTGTGGGTTTGGCTGGATACTATAGACGCTTCATTGAGGGATTTGCCAAGATCGTTGGACCTTTGACTCAACTAACGAGGAAGGATCAACCTTTTGCATGGACTGAGGCGTGTGAATCAAGTTTTCAGACTCTGAAGGAACGTTTGACGACGTCACCTGTGCTTATTTTGCCGCAACCAGAAGAACCTTATGAAGTTTATTGTGATGCTTCGTATCAAGGCTTGGGATGTGTGCTGATGCAACATCGAAAAGTGGTGGCGTATGCTTCGAGACAGTTGAAGACGCATGAGAGGAACTATCCGACTCATGATTTGGAGTTAGCTGCCATTGTGTTTGCGCTGAAGATCTGGAGACATTACCTCTATGGTTGTACTTTCACGATATTTAGCGATCACAAGAGTCTTAAATACTTGTTTGATCAGAAGGAGTTGAACATGAGGCAACGAAGATGGATGGAGTTCATCAAAGACTATGAGTTTACGTTGCAATATCACCCTGGGAAGGCGAATGTAGTTGCTGATGCTTTGAGCAGAAAGATGCATGTCTCGTCAATGATGGTTAAAGAGTTGGAGTTACTGGAACAATTTCGAGATATGAGTTTAGGTGTGACACCGTCTGAGGGAAAGTTGAAGTTCGGTATGATCAGAATTGCCAGTGGACTGATGGAAGAGATTAGAGAGCAACAACTACAAGATGAGTTTCTGCTGGAGAAGAGGAACTTAGTGATTCAAGGGAAAGACCCGGAATTCAAGATCGGAACTGACGATATCTTAAGGTGCAAGGACAGAGTGTGTGTACCCAATAATCCAGAATTGAGAAGGCTGATCATGGATGAAGGGCACAAGAGCAAATGGAGTATTCATCCGGGAATGACCAAGATGTATCAAGATTTGAAGCTGAATTTCTGGTGGCCAGGAATGAAGAAACAAGTGGCCGAGTATGTAGCTGCATGTTTGACTTGTCAGAAGGCAAAGGTAGAGCATCAAAGACCTGCTGGTATGCTACAGAGTTTAGACGTGCCAGAATGGAAATGGGATAGTATATCCATGGATTTTGTGGTGGCTTTGCCAAGAACACAGAAGAGACACGATTCGATTTGGGTGATTGTGGATCGTTTGACCAAGTCAGCGCATTTTCTACCAGTGAGAACTACCTACAATGTGGAGAAGTTGGCTGAGATCTATGTGGCGGAGATTGTGAGACTACATGGAGTTCCGACAAGTATTGTGTCTGATCGGGATCCAAAGTTTACTTCGCACTTTTGGGGAGCTCTTCATGATGCGTTAGGAACCAAGCTGAGGTTGAGTTCGGCGTATCATCCACCAACGGACGGGCAAACAGAGAGAACTATTCAGTCGCTAGAGGATCTACTACGAGCTTGTGTGCTAGATAACAGAGGAAGCTGGGATGATCTTCTGCCATTGGTTGAATTCACCTACAACAATAGTTTCCATGCGAGCATTGGGATGGCACCGTATGAAGCTTTGTATGGTCGGAAGTGTAGGACACCTTTGTGTTGGTATCAAGATGGGGAGAGTTTGTTGATTGGGCCAGAAATGCTGCAACAGACGACTGAGAAGGTTAAGCAGATCAGAGAACAGATGAGAGCTTCACAGAGCAGACAGAAGAGCTATGCTGATCAGAGACGTAGAACCCTAGAGTTTGAGGAAGGTGACCATGTGTTTCTACGAGTTACTCAGACTACGGGGGTTGGACGAGCTATTAAGTCAAGGAAGCTTGCGCCAAAGTTTATTGGGCCTTATCAAATCACTCGACGTGTTGGACCAGTTGCATATCAGATTGCACTACCACCATTTCTTTCCAACATTCATGATGTATTTCATGTGTCGCAGTTGAGGAAGTACATTCCAGACCCGACTCATGTGATCGTGCCAGACAACGTTGAACTGAAGGATGATTTGACCTTTGAGGCACCGCCAGTGAGTATTGGGGATAGGAGAGTGAAACAGCTGAGGGGAAAGCAGATTTCGTTGGTAAAAGTGATATGGAACAAGGATACGGGAGATGCTACATGGGAATTGGAAGATAAGATTAAGGAATTGTACCCCGGACTTTTTGCTGAACTCTGAGTTTCGAGGACGAAACTTTCTTTTTGGAGGGGAGTATTGTAAGACCTGGATTTTCAGAACAAGCTAGTTTCCGACTCACGCGTAGAATCAGTGTAAGCGTGACAGGAGGTTGATATTTGAGGAAGATTAATGAAGAAGAAAGTTCAGGTATTGCTTGAGGAATGTTGCGTAGTTGTTTTCGGAGTTAGTGCGAGTCGTCTGCACACCTGCCTTATGGCGAGCGTGTCCAGAATAGGCTATTTCGCTCTTAAAGCAACGTTTTGAGTGAGATTTCGAACTCTCGGAAAATTTAAAGATTCTCTTTATTTTTCCATCGATCAGCGTTTCATTTCGGAACTCTGGACTGTACGCACGATAGGTTTCACTTTTCGGATGTCCGCCGACGCTAATTTCTTTGCTTCGAAACCCTATTTTCGAGCAATGGATGAAGACTTTTTCTATTCGGGACTTCTAACGAAGATTCCGTCCGCGTTGCCAGACTTGTTTCGACATTTCCAATCTTTCTTCTGTTGGAAGTTTTGTCGTTTGAGCATCACAGCAAAAAGTAGTTTTTCGGGGCAGATTAACCGACACCGCTTTTGAGTTTTTCGATATCGTTTTTCCCAAATCCTAGATATTTGTTTTGAGTTCTGGATTTATGACGCCAGAATCTCTCTTAGAATTCCTTGGTGATCGTGCTGCAAAAATCGGAATCGCGAAATTTTCATTTTCCCGCGATTTCGCCCGCCTATAAATAGGCGAAAAAGCTAATATCCTCTTCATTTTCACCATTTTGGCCGAGATTGTGGAGAGCTTGGGGGGAGAAGGAGATTTCGCGAAACCTTGACCAATCTTCGTGCAGTTCGTCCCTACTTATAGGTATCGAGGTAACTATCATGAATCCTGCCTCTGATTGTTGTTTCTGTTGCGTTTCTGAAGCCGTTTCTGTGCTCTAAGTTTTGAGCTTTTTCTAAAATTGTCCGATTTCTCTGATTTCTCGCTTGGGTTATGTTCCTTATGTTTCCCTGAGTCTAAAACCTCTGTCAGTAAACTCTGATTTCGATTCATTTGTCCAGGATCTGAAAAATTGACTCAAAACTCTTTTTGTCTCACATTTCGAAACTTTATTGTCGTAAAGACTTAATCTGACTTCGTGCCTTTAGGATTTGTTGTCACGGATGTCATGAGGATCGTTGCTGTCAAATTTGTTTTCAGAACTGATGACTTTGAAGTTTTGAGCCTTTATTTTGGACCAAAATGCCCCTGCGTAGTCGTATTTCGGCCCGATTGTCCGAAAATTGTTCTGACAGTTTCTTTGCCTTAGTTTTACCCTAAAACTACCTTGTAAACTGATTTGATCGAAGAAAAAGAGCCGAAGCCCTTTTCTCCTTATGGCCGTGGGTTTTCCTAAGGGGAGGGGAGTTTTTCGTTTTCGAAAACTTGTCCTTTCGTACCCGTTTGTCGTATTCTGAAGCTTTGATGCTTTGTCTATCGTTTATGTATTGTTTTACGATCGAACTAATCGATTTTGTTTGAATTCTGCTTTGTTTTTCTCCGAGGTTCAGTTGAAGGAACTTTGGAATATTCAGAGCAACTGTTTGAGGACAACCTTGATTTCGAAGCTGGAACAGCTCGAGGTTAGGGCAACTTACATATATATTAGCTATGAATGCATGATAGGCGTCGATCAATTCGACTTATGCTTTACTTTGATGTTGATTATGTTGATGAACTGATGTTGTGATGTTGTGCTTTGTTGGATTGTGCGTTTTGACGCGACTTCGGAGTGGAGATTCATTGATCTGGTGATCTTTGATATTTCGGGTTGGATGAACAACCCTAGGCAAGTCCAAATGTGGGGTTTGAGACTTAGCCATATGTTGGAATTCTTAGACTTTCCCCGGGAAATGTATTTTGGGTGGTTGATCTTTGAAAACTTAGAATGATAGAGCTTTGAAAAACTAAAGACTTGGGAAACCTAGATTTTGAGAAATAAACTCATAACCTGACTAATCTGAACTGAAATCATTTTTTTATTAACGTTTAAGTATAGGAAAATTGAAGGGGAAAATATTTACGAAAGACGGGGAAAAGTCGACCTTTGTTGTGAGTTATTGGAATTGGGGAAAGCCACCAAGGTGAGCTATGGTGATGACTGAAAGTCACCGAGTACTTTACGTACTCTTGTTGATGGGGTTGTGTTGTATTGACCGACATTAATCCCTTGGGTTCTCTTGTTGTTGGAGCGGTGTTGTATTGACCGACACTTACTCCGAGTTGTGTTGTATTGACCGACACTAACTCATTGGGTTTGGTTGAGATTGGGTTGTGAGCTAGACACTTTCGTGGTAAGGGCGATTCGTTGTTTGGCTAACCACGTTGCATTCAATCGGGTGAATAACGGGAATGGTTCACCTGTGCATATCATGGTGAATAACGGGAATGGTTCACCTTGCATTAATGATGAATAACGGGAATGGTTCATCATTCGGTGAATAACGGGAATGGTTCACCAAGGATGAATAACGGGAATGGTTCATCCAGGATGGATTTCATCCAGGATGGATAACGGGAATGGTCCATCCATAGTGAAAATGCTTCACTTGTGGCGAACGGGAACGCGTCACAAATCCGGATTCATATTGTGCATTTCACGCATACATTCATGCTGACTGAGACTGTGTGCTGTTTGTTTATTGAAGTAATGTTAGAGCCATAACATGCTAGGATTATTTATATGCTTATATAACAACTTATATATATACCCTGTCACATGTTGTGTGTATATGTACTTATTGCTGTGAGTTGACCCTAGCGCCTTGGCTTTGTTTGTATGTTTGTCTTTGGGCGGTCGGCCTGCTGCCAGATGTCGATGGCCGACTGGTTCTCGACGGTCTCTCCCTCGGGGGGGATCAGATATGAGTTGCTGGATAGGGATGCCCCCACCGCTTGGGTGATCGATGTGGCTGGTCACCGGGCGACGTATAGGGGAAGGGTCATGGAGGACCGGACGGATGAGCGAGGACGCCTGACGAGCGGAGTGCTACGGCGTATGGAGCTGAGTTTTGACTTGCCGCCCTCAGTTCATTGTGGACCAGGCACTGGACATGCACCACCTGCACCACCTCCGACTTCACCTACTGTTGAGGAGGACCCAGAGGAGATCGAGCCTGCTGCTGCTTCTACACCTGTTGTGCCACCTCCGGCTACTGCCATCGCTTCTACCGACGTGGCGTCGTCCTCTAGGCTCGTACAGCCGAGGAGGGAGTCTGTTGTCCCATCTGTCTCACGTCTCTTATCTTTCTCTTCACCGCACGGCTACCGTGTGGACCCCTTGATGAGGGTGGAGGAGGAGGATGTTCTCACAGGAGAGGTGGATGTGGAGACCGGCTCGACTAGGGCGGTGCGCAGGACAGTGAGGAGGGAGGTTATGGACTTGGACACCGAGATGATTACGGTGGATTCCGACTCTGACTCCGAGAGCAGTGGGGAGAGCTACTCGCCGAGCAGCGATGAGGAGGAGGATGATTGGTGAGCTGAGCTGGGAGGGTAGGTTAGGATTAGCGACATTTTTGTGTAGAGCTCTGATCGTCAGTTTCTTGTTGGGACAGGGTAGGTTCCGATGTGTGGCTTTTTATGTGGTTCTTTTGAGGAGGATCACAGAGAGTCTGTCGGAGTATAGGGGTCTTCCTTTCAGGCCATTTTTGAGTGCCGACTTTCTCTTGGATAACTGTATTTTGATACTTTTACTCACAGTTCTGGTTTGTATATTTGCCTGCGGGCGTACTACTTTGGAGTCACTGCGGCTTCGCGTGACATGGAGTGCAGCCGAGGCTGTACAGATGTATATATATTTGTATATCGGTTAGTTTAGTTGTTGGGTGTTGTCTCTACTTCTTTATCGCTTTGATTTAAAGGAAAGAAACGAAAAAAATTTACCTGTTTTCCGCGTAAAGTTTATTTTTGGTTACTAAAGTGACACCTGGAAGTCGGGGTGTTACAGTGTAGACTCTCGCCTTTGCAGCAGGACGCTTTCCTTGAGCAGTGTTGACGGTTGGCTCCGCCTTTGGTGCCCTGCACTGAGCAGCAGTATGCCCCAACTTGTTGCAATTGAAGCATTGAGGCCTCGTGTCGGGACAAGCACGAGCAAAGTGCCCCGGCTTCCCACACTTGAAGCACGTCAGTTCTCTGTTCTGAGTCTGACCCCCAGAACCACCAGCAGCACCCACCATGGGCTTGTAAGATCCTGATGCAAACCCTCTACCAGCAGGACGCTGATATGGCCTCCTGTTTTGAAACCTTCCCCTGTTCTGAATATTCTGAGAGCCCGACCTCATCGGCCCTCCAGTTCCAGCCCGGTTCAACCTCCGGTTCTTCATCAGCTCCACTTCCGTGGCTTTCTCCACCAATGATTGGAATCGCATGATTCCCAGCGGCCTCACTGAGTCCTCAATATCGGGTCTCAGTCCATTCACGAAGCGCTTGCACATGTAGCGCTCGTCAACATGATCATTAAAGAATTGGAAATGCTTTGCCAAAGACTCCAGCTTCGAAGCAAATTCCGGTACAGACATACCTCCCTAACGGAGTGTCAAAAACTGCGCCTCCCTCTCATCCCGGGCACTTGTCGGAAAATACTTTTCCAAGAACGCGGTCCGGAACGAGTTCCAGTTGATCTCTTCATGGTTGGCTTCCATGATTCCCCTGGTGCCCTTCCACCAGTATTCAGCATCTCCTAGCAGAAGATAAGTCGCCATGCCCACCTTGGCACCCTCAACAGTTTGCAGAACACCGAAAATCTTCTCGATTTCCTGGATCCAGAGATCCGCTGCGTCTGGATCAGTACCACCAGAGAACTTTGGTGGGTTTTGCCTCCTGAAGTCATTGAGGCCTTTGTTCTGGTCCAGAGTTATTTCCCTCTGGCGCTGATGTTGTTCACGTGCTTCTTCAGCAGCACGCCTCATGGCGTTATCATTCGCCTGTGCGGTAACGGCTTGGGCCATAGTGGCCATCATCTCAGCTAGCTGGTTGGTATTCTGTTAAAGGAAGCAAACAGTCAGTACTCATCATAAGATAACATCTAGCATCACTATACAATATGAGTAAGCAATAACTTCAATCAATTTTTAAGCGAAAAATCGCTTGCAGACAATCAATTCTCACTCTTTGCAGAGTCACACAACCTAGCACAGAAGACCTATTCCCCAACAACTCCCGAAAGACTCGACCGTGCTCTGATACCACAATGTAACACCCCGATTTCGGTGGCGTCACTTTAGTAACCAAAAGTAAACTTAATGCGGAAAAACGTGAATATATTTTTTTTTTTTCGATTATAACTAAGACAAGACTGAAATAAATAAAACCCAAGTGCGAAAAGTAATAAAACTAATATACAATATATAAACAGCCCCCGCTGTAAGTAGCAACCTCGTCACGAGTGAACCTCCAGTGACGGGTAATAAAAGAGTAGCGCCCGTAGGCAAAAGTACAAACCAAAAGAAAAGGTTAAGTGTCCGCAACACTATCCCTCAAAATGAGAATAAGCTGGCCCATCGGCCTGAAACAAGACTTCCTAAGTCCAACCAACTCTCTGTGATTCCCGTAACGAAACCACACAAAAAGCTATAGGTGGGAAACTACCCTGTCCCGAATGAAACAAATGATGTTCAGAGCTAAGACTCTACTCCTACACTAATCCCATCTCGAGGAGCTCACACTAACACTCAATCCTACATGCTAGCGTGATCGTCGTCCGAATCTGAATCCAGAACGACTAAGTCTAGGTACATCCTCCGTCCTCCGCTCGCTATCGCGATGCGCTCCTGTTCCAGCATCCCAACTCTAGTTTCCCCCGAAGGGTGAACCGTCGTGAACTAGTCCGCCAAAGACATCTGACAAAGGGCGTTTGTTCGCCAAAGCACACACAGAAGACGCGAGGGTCAACTCCAAAGAATTATGTAAATAATAGCAAGGATAGATACAGATAATAGGATAGCCACTTAGGCTTTTAGCTAGGGATAACATCCTAGGGTTGCATATCTCATGATGAATATAAACGATGATAAATCACAGTTAACATGCCTCAAATAGAATTAACAAGTATCAAACACACTCATCACTAAGTCAGTATGCATGTTGCAAGAAATGATATGCAGGTTAACCCAGTTAACCACATGCATTCCGGAAAGGGATGGACATCAAACGGATCAGTCCTAACACCAGCCACGGTGGAACCATTTCGGCCCGCGTGCCTCTTACACCACACAAAGGTAGCCAGATCAGTAGTAAACCCGTAGGTCTGCCATTTCGGTCTGCTACAAGAGACGTCTATAAACGCTCTTTCACGGCATTCCGGGTCTTATGACCATTTTGGAAACCGACGAGGTCCAGAGTACGTCCTGTGTTAATACCCCATTAATGTTGCATGTATGCAAAATGATTAGTCAAACAACGTCTCCGTCCTCACTCGACACGTCGCCACGTGTTCTAGGGAAGTTAAAGTCTCTAAAAGCTTACCCTAAGGTAAAGTCGATTCTGCGACCAAAAGACACACTTCATAACGACACATAGCTGCTCCAACAGCACCACAACAAACGCTGCTCCAACAGCACAATAACAAACGCTGCTCCAACAGCACAACAATAAACGCTGCTCCAACAGCACAACAACAAACGCTGCTCCAACAGCACAACAAACAAACGCTGCTCCAACAGCACAACAACAAACGCTGCTCCAACAGCACGACAACAAACGCTACACTTGGATCCGACGACACTCCTCGTTTTTCCAAAACTATGATTTGACTTCCAATGCCTTCCTTCGAGGTTGTTATCATTACTTAAAGATTTTGAGGTTATTTAAGGTCTTATGAATTTTCTTTATAAAATAGATTCCATTTTGTCTTATCGCAAGTCTTATACATTTTCAGGATCTCCCAATCCCAAGTCGCTTCCAGAGGATGTCTCGATCCACTAAACAAAATTAAGGCCCGAACCTCGTTCGTCCTATCAAACTTTCTCAAAACTCTCAAAATAAAATCGGCATGACTTGCCCGCTATTCTCACCATTCAGAATCTCAGATTCCAGTACAGAGCATATTTAAATCATCACAATCAACAACATGTCATATATCAATAAATCGCATCATAAACACTTAGCACTTAGCATATAAAGCATGCACCACACATCCTAGATTACCCACATAGCACATAGCATGTAAGACAATCTCAAAAACATTCAGTAGATGAATCATCTACATTGTCAGCCGAAGCCTCAGAAAACATTTTCCAATCACACACAATTCAAGTGCATAAACAGTAAACAATGTCGAAACATCGACCCTAAGCATTAACTAGAGATTCAGTGAGAAGCCCTCACCTGTAGATTCTCCAGGACGATCTCCTAACACTTGTTCACAATCAAAGGCTTGCTCCTCTGGGAATTCCTCAAAATCACCTTTAGAGCAAAACCACAGAAATACTATCAGAATCTATCGAAAACTAAGCTATCGATACTTACTAAGGTTACTCGAAGTAATCTATACTCTAAGGTACGATAATCTAGCGCGAAAAGACAAGTTTTCGGAAAAGGAAATTTCCTCCTCCCCCTTTAATAGGTTCGGCCACTTTAGGTAATTAGGAGACTCGATTTTTCTTCGATCAAACTTGGTTCCTATGCTTTCATAAGCCGTAACTAAGGGTATTCTGAACTCGGAAAAATTATCGGATCAAAAACTGTCGCAGGGGTATTTTGGTCATGATTTTTAACTTGTGATTTTTCAAAACTGAAATCCCAAAAATAAAATTTTGCAGGGACGTCACCAACGACGTTTATGACAACTAATCCTACTATCACTAAGCTAAGGCGATAGTTTTCAGCCTAAAGGTTGAAGCTTTACTCCAAAAACTCCAAAAATGGGTATTTTAGACTCAAATTGATTCCGACGGAATTCCGGCGACATAACGGAAAATCTAATCCGGCAGAAGTGATCTTGGGCGCATAAGGAAGAGGTTTAGAATCAGAAATGAAAGATTCAGGATAGTTTGGCAAAAACCCATAAACTATCCACTCAGAAAACTCTACAGAAAAGCTATGGAAAAAGCGATCGGAGGTAAGGATTAGCGACTATACCTCGAAGCCTTGAAGTAGCCACTGATTGATCGACGATCAAGCAAACGATGAAGAAAATTCTTCTTCCTTCTTCCTTGTTCTTGGCCGCGGGTTTGAAGAGAGAAAATGGAGGAGAATTTGAGTTTTTCTTCCTTTCTTTGCTATATATAAAGGTTGGAAATTCACGGGAAAATGAAAGTTTCGCGAATCTGATTTTTCCGGCGTCATTCTTCGTGAATTAATAGATATGTTTTGGCAAAAGAATTCCAAAACTATAAAGAGGTCTCCTTGTATTTTTGGCAACTAATGCATAGTCGGTATAAAACTATTTTACCCGATAAGTTGCTTTTTGCATCGAATGTCGGAATAGGAAACTTCCTTCGGAAGAAAGATTGAAATCATCAAGAGAAATGGGTGTACGCGTGTAGAATATTCATTTGAAGCTCTGAATAGATAAAGTCTTCATTGTCGAGAAATTCTAGGGTTTTGAAATACCAGGGATTCGGTTTCGGCAAACTTCCGATGATTGGAATCGGACGTTCGTAGATCCTAGAGTTTCGCCTCGAAACGATTGTGATATATGGAAAAAGAGAAGTTCTAACATTTCTCTGAAGATTTTTGGAATTAACTTCCAGCGTGCCTAAAAGTGAAAATTAGCTATATACCAGGGTTTCTGACATAGGTTTAAGCGTAACACGTTCGTGCTATAACTTTTATCGATCATAATGCAATCCTTGAACTTTTCCTGAACTTTCTCCTTCATAAATATATTTCATTTAATAAACTTTCGTTCAGGTTTCCCTTCACATTACATCAACCCTAATCGTGAATAAGAAGTTTATTCACTTAGCATAAACTTAAAAACTCGGGCCTTACACAATTCTTCAACAACCATGTGAACGAGCGCTACATGTGCAAGAGGTTCGTTAATGCGCTGCGAGCAGATATTGAGGATTCTGTTAGACCGTTGGGGATTTTTCAGTTTCAAGCACAGATAGAGAAGGCAACAGAGGTGGAGCTTATGCAGAACAAAAGGATAAACCGAGCAAGAACTGGCGGGTCGGTGAGGTGGAGCCCCCAAGGCAACCAAGGAAAGGGAAAATTCCGGCAGAGGAAGTTGTACAGCCTCCGGAGGGGAGAGGTTTTACCCCAAGATCTTACAAGCCTTTGATTGCTGCCACTCCAGGCACAAGAAGCCAATCAGCAAACCCAAAGGTGACCTGTTTCAGGTGTGGAACGACTAGACAATATGCTAACGCATGTCTGAACCAAGGGCCCCGATGTTTCAATTGCAACCAGCCGGGACATGTGACCATCGATTGTAGGGCACCTAAGGCGGAGCCAACTGTTAATACTTTGAAAGCAAAACGTACTATGAGGGGAAGAGTTTATGTCATTAAAGGCGAGGAAGCAGATGGAGACGATGGACTGATCGGGGAAGAGTGCGAGATTGGCGGTAACCTTATCCTTGTCATGATCTTAAGGATACTACACCTATTAAGACTTTTTGTTGTTGTTGACTGCGGCACTAATTGCTTACCTTTTGACTTGGTAGTTACTAGACCTACCAAGGCCTTTGTTTCTATTACTGTTTGCCTTTATTGCCTTGTTTTGATAGTAAGAGGGTTATGCATGAGGCACATGTAAGATCAAGTTTTGATCGAGAAGTACAACTCTATGTTTTGATGATTACAAGTTAACATTTTAGTATGAACAATTGTGGTACTCTAACGTGTTTTCTGAGTGTGCTCTTAATAGGTTCTGACCTTAACACAATCTCACACGAATCAGAAGCACTGTGTTCAAAGAGTGACCCAAGCAACGCTTTCGCAAACTCTATGTTCAGTCTGAACAGTAGAAAAGCTTCAGAAGGTCTGAAGTTAATCAAGCTCTGACGTGGACTTAACTCACTTGAAGTTCTGAAGATCCAGACGTTCTGGCAACCCAGACACTCTGAAGGTTCAGATGTTCTGATGGTGTAGAAGACTCTGAAGATCCAGAAGCTGAAAAGTGGAGACTCTGAAGTCTAGAAGTGTAAGACCTGGATTTGCAGAACAAGTTAATTTCCAACTCACGCGTAGAATCAGTGCACGCGTGACAGGAGTTTGAGGTTTGAGAAAGATTAATGAAGAAGAAAGTTCATGAATTGCTTGAGGAATGTTGCGTAGTAGCTATAGGAATTAGTGTGAGTCGTCTGCACACCTGCCTTATGGCGAGCGTGTCCAGAATAGGCAATTTCGCTTTTAGAGCAACGTATTAAGTGAGATTTCAAACCCTTGGAAAATTTAAAGGTTCTCTTTATTTTTCCTTCGACCAGCGTTTCATTTCGGAACCCTGGACTGTATGCACGATAGTATTCACTTTTCGGAAGTCCGACGACGCTAATTTCTTTTCTTCGAAACCCTAGATTCAAGCGCTGGATGAAAACTTTTTCTATTCAGGACTTCTAACAAAGTTTCCGTCCGCGTAGCCAGATTTGTTTCGACATTTCCAATCTTTCTTCAGAAGGAAGTTTTGTCGTCTGACCATCACAGCAAAAAGTAGTTTTTCGGGACAGATTAACTTACACCGCTTTTGGGATTTTAGATATCGTTTTTCCCAAAAGTTAGAGATTTGTTTTGAGTTCTGGAATTCTGACGCCAGAATCTCTCTTAGAATTCATCGGTGAACGTGCTGCAAAAATCGGAATCGCGAAATTTTCATTTTCCCGCGATTTCACCTGCATATAAATAGTCGAAAAAGCAAAATATCTTCCATTTCTTCCCATTGTTGGCCGTGGATTGAGGAGAGAGAGGGAGAGGAGATTTTTTGCCGAAACTCGACCGATCTTCGCGCAGTTCGTTCCTACTTCAAGGTATCGAGGTAACTAGCTTGATTCTTACCTCTGATTACTGTTTCTACTGCGTTTCTGTAGTCGTTTCTGTGCTCAAAGTTTTGAGCTTTTTGTAAAACTGTCTGTTTTTCCTGATTTCTCGCTTGGGTTATCTTCCCTACGTGCTCAAGAGTCTAAAACCTCCGTCAGTATTCGCCGATTGTGATCGAGTTGTCCAAGATCTGAAAAACTGATTCAAAAGTCTTTTGTCGCACATTTCGAAACTTTATTGTCGAAAAGTCGTAATCTGACTTCGTGCCTTTAGGATTAGTTGTCACGGATGTCGTTAGGATCATTGCTGTCAAATTTGTTATCCGAACTGATAAATTTTGAGGTTTTGAGCTTTTATTTTGGACCAAAACACCCCTGAATAGCCGTATTTCGATCCGATGGTCCGAAAATTGTTCCGACAGTTTCTTTGCCTTAGTTTTACCCTAAAACTACCTTGTAAACAGATTTGATCGAAGAAAAAGAGCCGGAGCCCTTTTTCTCTTAGGGCCGTGAGCTATGTAGTGAAGGGGGAGTTTTCGTTTTCGAAAACTTGTCTTTTCGTACCCGAATGTCGTATTCTGAAGCTTTAATGCTTTGTCTATTGTTTATGTGTTGTATTGCGATCGAACTAATCGATTTTGTTTGGATTCTGCTTTGTTTTTCTCCGAGGTTCAGTTGAAGGAACTTTGGGAGGTTCAAAGCATTCCTGTGAAGGAGATTTTGATTGCGAGGCTGGAGCAGCTCGAGGTTAGGGCAACTTACTAATAGCTATGATTGCATGATAGGCGTTGATAAACTCGACTTATGCTTTGCTTTGATGTTGATTATGTTGATGAACTGATGTCATGATGTTTTACATAACTTGTGATGTTGAGATGATTGTTGGATTGTGCGTTTTGACGCGACTTCGGAGTGGGGATTCATTGATCTGGTGATCTTTGATATTTCGGGTTGGATGTACAACCCTAGGCAAGTTCAAACTTGAGTTTTGAGACTTAGCCCTTTGTTCGTATTCTTAGACTTTCCCCGGGAAACTTCTTTTGGAGGGTTTTTGGAAAAAAAATTAGAACGATTAGAATTTCGAAAGCTAGAGACTTTGGGAGACTTAGACTTTGAAAATAAACTCATAACTTGACTAATTCAATTCGAAACATTTTTATTAACGAATAAGCATAGGAGCACGAAAGGGGGGAAACATTGCGAAAGACGGGGAAAAGTCGACTTTTGTTGTGGGTTTTGGAATTGGGGAAAGCCACTGAGGTGAGCTACGGTGATGATTGAAAGTCACCGAGTACTCTAGTACTCTTGTTATTCGAGTTGTGTTGTATTGACCGACACTAACTCTGGGTTTTGACTTTGGGTTTTGTTGTTGGAGTTGTGTTGTATTGACCGACACTAAACTCCCGAGTACTTTAGTACTCTTGATGTTGGGGTTGTGTTGTATTGACAGACACTACCTCTGGGTTTTATTGTTCGAGTTGTGTTGTATTGACCGACACTAACTCTGGGTTTTGGGTGTTCGGGTTGTGTTGTATTGACCGACACTAACTCCGAGTTGTGTTGTATTGACCGACACTAACTCTTGGGTTTTTGATATTGTGTTTGAGCTAAACACTTAAGTGGTGAGGACGATTCGATGTTTGGCTAACCATATTGCATCAATCGGGTGAATAACGGGAATGGTTCACCTGTGCATCTTTTGGTGAATAACGGGAATGGTTCACCAATGCATTAATGATGAATAACGGGAATGGTTCATCATACAGTGAATAACGGGAATGGTTCACCAAGGATGAATAACGAGAATGGTTCATCCATAGTGAAGAACGTGAATGCTTCACTTGTGGCGAATGGGAACGCGTCACTATCCGGATCACATTCATTGCATTTCACGCATACATTCATTCTGACTGGAATTGTGTGCTGTTTGATTTATTGAAGCATTGTTAGAGCCAATAACATGCTAGGATTGCTTATATAACAACATATATATCTATACCCCTTGTCACATGTTGAGTGTATATCTACTTATTTCCGTGAGTTGACCCTAGCGCCTTGGCTTTGGTTTCATGTTTGTGTTTGGGCGTTCGGCCTGCTGTCAGATGTCGGCGGTGGACTGGGTTTCGATGGTCTCTCCCTCGGGGGGGATCAGGTTTGAGCTGGTTGCCTGACATGCCCCCACCGCTTGGGTGATCGATCTTGTGGGTCATCGAGCGATGTACCGGGGAAGGGTCATGGAGGACCGGACTGACGAGCGTGGACGTCTGACGAAGGGAGTTTTACGACGCATGGAGCTGAGCTTCAACTTGCCAACTTCAGTTCGCTGTGGACTCGGTACTGGAAGGGTAGGTTTAGGCAGGCGTCATATTTTGTGTAGAGCTCTGATTCGTTTTGCTTTTGGGACAGGGTAGGTTCCCGACGCATGACTTTTTGTGTGGTTCTCTTACTGAGGAATCACAGTGAGTCAGTCGGACCATAGGGGTCTTTGCTTAGGCCATTTTGAGGCCGACTTTCTCCTAGTGGGTTGTAATTATAAACTTTCTCACTCACACTTATGGATCTGTAAATATTTGCCTACGGGCACACTACTTTGGAGTCACTGCGAGTGCGCGTGACAGGAGAGTGCAGCTGAGGCTGTACTTGTGTATATATTTGTATATTGGTTAGTTAGTGTTGGGTTATGTCTTTACTTTCTATCGCTTTATTTAAAAGGATTCAAACGAGAAAAAAAAAATTACCTGTTTTTCCACGTAAAGTTTATTTTTGGTTACTAAAGTGACACCTGGAAATCGGGGTGTTACAAGAAGCAAAATGGCTCTGAAGACCAAGTACTTCGCTCTGAGTTCAGAATCAGAAGACACAACGGTCAGAGGATCCATGCTTCCCTCTGACTCTGATCAACGAGCTTCACAAGTTCCAACACGAAGCTTTCCTCTGATCAGAAGTCTACTAGGTTAAAGGTCAAGTCACTATCCAAAGTACAAAAGCAGATGTACTATCCTGACAACCTAACCTAATATTCTCAGCCACAGCAGAAGCTGGAAATTTCAAATCTGCCCTCCAACGGTAGCATTCCCTTTCAGCGTTCAAACCCTAATCCTTGGAGTATATATAGAGGCTGAAGATTGAAAGATGCGGTTGGAAGAATCTCACACGCGCAAGCTATATTCAAACCTTCTAAGCATTCTTTCATCTTTGAATTCATTGTGTTTACTATAAGCTTTTTAGAAGCCATCTCTTTGTAAACAATCTTTCTTAAACAGTTGTTTAGTTTACCTTTAGGAGATCAAGGTTGATCGGATCCTAGGGAAGACTAAGAGAGTGAATCTTAGTGTGAGCTAAGTCAGTGTATTGTTAGTCACTTGTAGATTTCAAGTGCAGTTGTAACAATTACCTGATTAGTGGATTGCCTTCATTCTAAGAAGGAAGAAATCCCCTAACGGGGACTGGACTAGCTTGAGTGATTCATCAAGTGAACCAGGCTAAAATCCTTGTGTGCTTTTCTATCTCTTATCTTAAGCACTTTATTTGTTCTCGAAAGATTTGCTAAAATCTTTAAGGTGGAAGTTTTACTCTGAAAACGTTATTCAACCTCCCCCCCCCTTTCTACCGTTTTTCATACCTTCAACACAACCCCTTGACTCTTGCTTGTGTTTTAACTATAGTTGTTAGATGTAGTTTAGGGAAGGTTACTATGCCTATAATTTTATTTAATACGGATGTGTTGGTAAGGCAAGCTAGGTTAAGGAATGAATTCTAGTGGGATGTATTATGAGGTTAGAAGTGAGATGTTAAGGTTATGTAATTTTTGAGGTGGAATTGATTAGAGAGCGAATAGATTGGATTTAATTTCAGATTATATGTTTGGTGATAGCAAGATTGAGAAGAATCAGCTTTGATCTAGATTGTTGTTAGTCAAGTTTGAGGAATGAGTTTGCTAAGCGCTTGATTTTCTTGTGAAGAAGTTGTTAAGAGATGGTTTTTTTTAACTTGAAAAGTGTTGAAGAGTTAAAGGATATTATAGGTCCAAACTTGGTAAAGTTTAGATTTTAAGCCTATGAATTTTGTCATGAATATGTAAGACTTGAAGTCTAGTCAGGTTTTAATCGAGAGACTAAGTATTGGACTGATTGGAGGATGATCTAGTTACAGAAATAAAGTGTTAGTATTAAGATGAATACTTGTTATATGAGGACAAGTTGCTTAGAGTCTAAGAGTGAATGAACTTTGGATATGGATTCCAGTGAAGCGTACTAAGGTTAGCAAGTGAAATTTACTAAGTTGAATTGGAATCTTAAGGTTAAGATTAACCTGGTGAGTTGAGAATCATGTACAAGTAAGAGATCTTCTGACTATAACTATGACAATAGAAGTTGAATCTTTGAAGATTGAAGATCTGAAGATGAGATTTTGGTTAAGTCCCTTTAGGTATAGTATATGGTTTGATTTTGAAGGAAATACTTCTGAGTTGTATAGAGCGTTCAGACTTGAGGTAAGTGTGATTTGAGTTGTGACTAAGAGGAAAGGTTGGTTTTATGGTTAGGATGAAGATAGTTTCGAAAAAGAAGATGACGTTAATGAGATTGTTGGCGGAAGAATCCATGTGATGAGATTTAATTAGTTTTAGCATGACTATTTATGGATGTGTTTACTATGGTTGAGTTATTAGTGTGAGAGCATGAGGACACATGTGAGGTTGTAAGACCCGTGAAAGTTTAAGAGAAATAAACTCGGTTTAGTTCTTTAATGCTCGGTTAATGTGAACTTTATGGGTGTGACCTTGTGTGATGAATTTTATCAAATGAAAGTAATATATTGATTATTAATATCCAAGTGTTTCATTCTTCGTTCGTCGTATAATTCGGCTACACATCGGAAAACGGCCACACCGATGCGTTTTCTCCTAGAGCACCTTTTTGTCATCGAATTATTATGCAAGTATGAAGTAAATATTTTCCTTATCGTTACGATGATCTACGCGTAATTTCGAGAATTAAGACTGTAATATTGATATAGGGTGGAGAAACTCACCAGGTAGTGTTTTCGGCTCGAAAACGAGTCGAGTTCGACTCGTAAACGAGCCAGTAACGAAATTGGCCAGCTAATATCTGATTGTGGGGTTGCGTGTTCAGACTTGGAGTGTTGGAGGAAAAGGCTAGTAGGATACGCTCATGAACCAAGGCTAAAAAGGCTAGTATCATGATGATTTTGCCAAAAGTAGTGTGCTTGGGAAAACGGACCAAGACCACAAGTACAACCCATCCTTTCACCATGGGAGCCGTCTATCACCTTGTCATAAGAGCTTTCACTCATATTTCAGAATCATAAGAGAAGAAAGGTGAGGGTTATAGAGAGAAGAGTAGGAGAGAAGTTAGAGGGAGAGAGAGAGTGAACATCATCTTCATCTTTTCTTACCAAAAACTGAACTTGATCTTCATCATCTCGAAACACCACCAAGAAATCATCTTTTGTATTTCATTCCTTCACAACAGAGTTAGCATTCAAGGTAAGCTTCATGGTGATGGTTTCTTTTTCCTAAAATGAGTAATCTTTCCCTTCTTAGTTGTTCAAAAGGTTATGTTGGTTTTTTTAATGTTGTTGAGCTTCATCTTGACTATATGAAAATGAAAATAGTTTTGGAAAATGTTGAGATTTTGATGTTAGTACATTTTGAATTGAGCTTTGAAGATAGTGCTTTTGTATAAGTTGTAGCCCATGAAAAGAGCTTTCAAACCATGTATTTAGTTTTCAAAAATGTTAAGTCTTGATTTTGAAGAGTTAACAAAGTTTGGGTTTTGATGTTAAGCTTTGATAATGTTGTTGTTGGGCTAATGAACTCTCTTAAAGTGTGTTTAATGTTAAGAAAAAGCTAAGTTTGAAATGAGGTTTAAAGAGTAGAAGAGATGGTAGAAGAGTTTTATGAAAAGTTATTTCCACTAAAAGAACTTAAGGAAAATGGAAGAGGTTTAAAGTGAGGGTTTTACTCCATTAAGAGTTTTAAAGATTTGGTTTTGGGTTAGTGTTTTCAAAAAAGTTGTTGTCTTGAGTTTAGACTTTCTAATCTTGAAGTTTGCCATTCTTAGAATTAAGAACTTGAGACCAACCATCGACCTAAGGTCTTATTGTTGCTAGAAATCTTGTGTAGTTTACTAAGTATGGCTAAAAATATGGTGGTCGTCCAAGGGAAGAAGGGGGCATGGTGTTGGTGGCCTCTTGGTGATGGTTCACGTGGTGGGAAGTGGCTGAGCACGTTGGTCATCAGAGAACAAGTAGCGGTGGTGCTGGATCATTAATGGTCGCGGTGATTATGGCTTGACCAGCGGTGGTGGCTTGCGTTGCATTTGAGAGCAAGGACGGTGGTGCGTTTCTTCTTGGAGGGAGGAGTGGTGGCGACTTTGTCATGGAAAGAAGGAGAAGCTTTGTGGTGAGTAAATGGTGGTGTGGGTGCTGCAACGTTGAAGTAGATGTGCAGCAGCAAGGAAAGAAAGGAGAAAGAAAAAGAAAGAATTGGTTGCTGCCCAGAGGAGGTCGTGGTGGTGAGATGACCAGCGGTGGTGGTGGTCGTCCTCTTGGTTGTAGGAGACAGAGGACGGTGATGTTGGTCATGAGGAAAGAAAATGATGGTGAGATTTTGTGCTGCTCAGGGTGATGAAGAGAACGAAGGCTACGTAAAGTAGGAATGGAATTGAGAATTGAGTGTTTTTTTTTTGGGTTAATGGTCAAATTAGTCCCTGTCTTTGTAGCGAGTTTTGAATTTAGTCCCTCCCTGAAAAATATTAAGCGATATCTCCCTATGATTGCATGCATTTTGACATTAGTCCTCGCCGGAGGGCGGAGCTCTGGCGAGATTGTCCAGTTGCAGATCAACGCTTATGATGCATAATCCACATTATTTTTAATTAAATTTAATTTCCATATATTCAATTAATAATTTAATTTAATTTAATATTAAAGTCACAAAAATAAAATTACAAAAACAACCACTAAATTAAATCACCTAATAACCTATTCACTAAATTAAATTAAACCGTTCATCATCCATGTTCATCCACCTGAAACCCAAAATCTAATCAGACACATCTTTACCCAAATAGAACCACGTTTCCCCTTTCACTCTCCATAAATCAATCAATCAGCTTCTAAGAAGATATTGGCTGCATTGTCACAAAACATTTATTCCCAGATGAATTACATAAGAAAAAGATCTATTCCCATTTATTCCTCTGAGATAGTTTTCTCCTCTAACATTTTCAATTAATTTCAAAGTCGTGTTCTATCAAAATTCATCTTCTTTTCTTCTACCATGAACAAAACCCACCAAATCTTCTCTCAAACAAAACCCACTAGTCTCCGTCTCTCAAAACCACCAAAATCTCTTCCCTCAAACCCCAATAACAAAACCCAGTTTCTGAAACTCACCCTATTCCACTCCTTTTTCTTCACATCACTCAAAACCCAATAACAAAATCCCTCCAGATCTGCGAAAGGTAGAGATCGACCCAACCTTCACACAACCTGGTAACCGCGCAACTGAAGTGGCTCCGACCCAGCCCCAAATCGTAGAGCAAAGCCACACTTAAGTTTCAGATCTGGGTTGGAAAGGGGCTAGGGTTTGGAGATAAATAAGATGGAGTGAGAGGATGTGGGTGAGGGTTGCTGTTGTTGCTGTTTTGTTGTTTGATTATTTCTGGTTTTTTTTTTTTTGAATTGTTGGTTGAAGGCTGAGTGATGAGGGTGATTAGTTTTTTGGGTTTGAGTTGTTGTTTGAGTATATGAGTTTATTTATGAGAAGCACTTTTCTATATTTTTCGCCTTTAAATTTTTGTGATTATTTCACGATGAAGGAAAAGAATTGGATGATATATGCGTGAATTGGATTATCATGGTGAATTTTTTTGGTCAATGTATAAATTTTGGATTGATTCAAGGAGGAAGAGAAGAGAAGAGGAAGAAGATGAAGAAGGTTTCACTTCTTAATTTTAATGATTTAAAGCCTTTCTTTTTTATTATTAATTACACACGTGGAATTAGAATTTTTATTAAAAATTACTCATGGCAGGTCACATAAGCATTGACCTGCCCCACTAGGCAATTGCAGGAAGATATCACTTATTTTTCGAAAAGGGACTAAAATTAAAACTCGTTACAAAATAGGGACTGATTTAACCATTAATCTTTTTTTCTGCGCCTTCTCTGATGGTGCAATGAAGAACAATGCGTGATTAATTTTTTTGTAAATATGTGGTGGAGAAGGATTGGAGTGACGTGGATGTGAATCCGGATAATGGATATGTGGTGAGGCTTGGATGGATCCATAGACATCAGACGTGGAGCAAGCATAGCCATGGAAAATAAATATTTGTGGGTATGAGTTGGTTTAGGTAGTGTAGGATTTAAAACATAAAGTTAAGAGAAAAATATAAAGTTGATATATTACTAGACTAAAAATTATGTGGAAGTTCATGAAATAGTAAAATATAAAGTAGGATCACTTTAAGCAAATTAAAATGATTTATGGACCCCGCCCCCTCTTAATAAAAAAAAATGATTTATGGACAAAGAAATGAATATGAATAAGCTAAAGAATAATTGTGAGACAATTATAACAAATAAGACGTTGTCATATTATGCGTCTAAGCTAGAATAAATTATAAGAAAATGACAATAATTATTATTACCATTTGAGAGAAAAGACAAACGTTAGATAGATAGCTCACGAAGCGTTGAATTGAGCTTATCCAATAAAACAAAGCGTGTTATGACTTATTAAAAATAAAAATAAGAACTGTAATATTTATATTTTCAAAGAAGCTCTAGAAAATAAAGTATCTTGAATTTAATTATCTTTTGAATAAATTTCCATGAGTCACAATTAAATTCGAGTCAGAAAAAATAATATAAAAATAGTAAAATAGTAAAATATCAAAAACTCAATTAATTAATATAAGGAAAATATTCCTTTAAGTAATTCTCGTCATCGTGACGCGAATAATATATCAATCACAAATAATTAATAAAATAGAACACGTTACTATAATTAATGGAAATTAAATAAATAAATAAATAGTCTATTTAATTATGGGTCTTACAATACTACCCCTCTAAAAGGGAGTTTCGCCCTCGAAACTCGGAGTCAAAGAAAGTTCGGGAATGTCATTCCCTATTATTTCCTTTTAACTCACAAGTAGCGCCAGCCCGCATCCCAAAACCTGGGAGACATCACAAGAAATTCACCTTTAAATTAACATACAAGACAAAAGCATACTTAGATATCTAACATTGTCGGATTGTACTTCTCTTTTGATTTTGAATAAATCATTTTTGCTCTAAAAAAAAATTGTCGGAATCAAGCGTTAGGGTCAAGTCCCACATTAGACATGTAAAGGTAAGAGGGCGAGTTTATAAGGAGATGGACCCATAAACCTAATGTCTTAAGGTTTTGGGTTAAGATGTGATGTCAAAGATCTCCTTAGTGTTTCCCCTCGACCTTGCCCCATGGGTCCTCACCGTGACTCTCCCTAACAAGTGGTATCAGAGCCGATGGTTCGTGAGACCATGACGGCTCCTTGTGTCGAAAGTCTTCCTAGAAGTGTGGCTGGGTGGCGGGTTCCGTTGGCAGCGAACGACGGTTCAAGGTGGATAGCTTCCGTAGACGCGAGGACCATGCGTGATGTGGTTGAGAGACTCACACTTGAGAGAGATTGTTGAAATCAAGTGTTAGAGTCAAGTTTCACATTGAAGTCAAGGTAAGAGGGAGAGTTTATAAGGAGATGGACCCATAAACCTAATGCCTTAAGGTTTTGGGTTAAGATGTGGTGTCTAAGATATCTTTAGTGTTTCCCCTCGATCTTTCCCCATGGGTACTTGTTGTGTTTCTCCCCAACAAAAATTGATTGCTATATTCCTTGAGCATATTTAATTATTTATAAATGTAACCAATACCTGAAGAATATCATTATCTAAAGCCACATAGGGACAAGGATCCTCACCTGGTGTGCATCTCTTTTCCTATAAAATCAAAACGCTCCATTTTTTTAATGGCTCATATTATTTTAATTTTTAAGACAAATAGTTAAAACTTAAAAGCATGAAGATGTAAAGAAAACAAAAAATTTTAAAACATGTAATTCATGCGATATCTCATTTCTTTGAAATAAGTGGTTAAAAGTTTGATTTTCAACTTCAATGAGGAAATTGAAAACTTTGATTACCCAATTATTTAAGGATTAACCAGTCACGAGTATCAATGTGGATTATAATACTCACTCCGTTTCAATATAAGTGTCAACTTAAAGAAGATGTACACATATATATATTAAGAAATGCAATTAATTTTGTTAACTTTTTAAAATATATCATTTATTTCCCTATTTTACCATTTACAATGTACTTTTATCTCCTCATTTATTATTTTCATAAGGACATTATATGTAAAAACATCAATTAATACTCCATTGGAATTCTAAGTGGACAGTTATTGTAAAACAAACTTTTTCTCTCTAAGTGGACAATTATTATGAAACGGAAAGAGTATTACTTTAAGATTAAAAAAACACGGGGACTTGATTTGGAACCTCATCTATTAAATTTGTCACCCCACTTTAAAGTGGGGAAATGCAGAAATTTTCCTACGCGTTTAACTTCGAAAAATGAATTTCTAAAGATCTCTAAAAGTTAAAGTTCTGAAGCAAACTAGTATTAAACAGTACACAGAGATTTAAACCTTTCGAAGTACTTTAAAACTTAAAGTTCTTAAAGGTAATTATGAGATTTAAAAAAAAAACTCTGGGGGTGCTAGAATCTAGTACCTGAGATGTCAAATCCAACTCAAAAACAGCTGCAACCATAAACTATAAAGCTGGCTTCTGCTGTACTGATCGTTTATGATTTGTGGGCATTGTTAGTATAGATTCCTCGTATTCTCTTTCTTGTTTCTGCTGTATTAATAAGACTTCGGTCTTTCTTATATGAATAAAATTTTGCTTGGTAAAATAAAAAAATTAAACCTGGCTCGGATCTCAGGAACCTTTGCAGATGAAGGCATTTTTTTTGAAAAAACGACTTAAACGAGACTACCTATGTTAATTTTAACTCTAAGATCCGTAACCCATGCCATCAATGTTCATATGGTTATCAGCTTTCTAATCTTTTTTTTTTTACATATTACATACTTTCTAATTTAGTAGGAGTTATTTTTACTTTTGTTTTTAAAAAAATACTTTTGAGTTTTGATTTTTGAATGATTAAGGATATTCACCTATTTAATAACTAGTAATTATTATGTTTAAAAAAAATTAAGAGTTTAATTATTGTGCACCGTCCGTGAAAAATATTTTTACACAGACGTATGAGCAATAAGTCCAGCACACAAAGACGTATGAGCAATAAGTTCAGTAGGTACAATTCTAGGTTTCCATTCACTCTTGACTTTAACCTGCCCCTTGATTTCCTCAGTCTAGGTTTGATCATTTGCCTTAGGATATCCATATAGCTTGAAGCAATAAGGCTTAATATGACCAAATCTACCACAGTGATGACACCTCCAGGTTGAGTTTTGATAGTTCCTGACTTGTGGATACTGATGTCGCACCCATTGTTGAGAATTCTGGTTAGACACCTGGTAGCCAGATTGTTTGCTCACAGCTTCATGTTCATTTGACATATTCTTGCTTCCTTTATTCAATGAAGCATAATTGAATCCTATGCCTGTTTTATCCGCATCACTCCTTCAAGCAAAAAGAATCTCATCAAGAACATCTGAACTTGTGTTCATCTCTCGAATGGACTTTGTCATGTTTTCCATCTTAGAAGTTAAAACTCCAACTTCACCAGCTAGCTTATTTCTTTCAGATTGGAGTTCAGACACAAGCCTCTTTTGCTGCTGATCATAGATGCAAGCCTCTTTCCATTTGATGTGTAATAATTTGTACGCTTTAGCCAACTCCTCATCTGTGATCTCTTCATCACTGACACCATCATCCGATTCACATTTCCCTAGGAATGACATCACAACATTATAGGTTTCATTCTCATTCTCACTTTTAGAATCTTCATCTGACCATGCGGTGATCATTCCCTTCTTCTGCTTCTTCAGAAAGGTAGGATATTCAGTCTTGATATGCCCAAAACCTTCACACTCATGACACTGTATCCCTTTGCTTTTGACACCTCTATCTTCTTCCTTTCCCTTACGCTGAAATCCAGTGTTTTTGACATTGTCGGACCGGGTGTCCTGGACATTGAATTTAGGTCGCCTATCCTGTCTTCTCTGAACCTTGTTGAATTTTCAGGCAAGAAGACCTATGGCTTCTAAATAGTTTCACCATTTTCACCTTCATCCTGATCATCTTCTTCTTCAGCGCTGGAAACAAAACCAATGCTCTTGTTCTTCTTTTCAGGTCTGTCATTCAACGTCATCTCATAAGCCATAAGTGATCCAAGGAGTTCATCAACTTTGACAATGCTTCTATCTTGAGCATCTTCAATTGATGTGACTTTCATGTTAAACTTCTCAGGGAGAGATACGAGTATCTTTCTTACACGCTTTTCTTCTGACATTTGCTCACCCAACGCAAAAGAATTATTAGATAAATCACGAAACCTCATATGAAACTTATTAATGGTCTCATCCTCCTTCATCCTCAGATTTTCAAACGGAGTGGTTAAGATTTGAAGCCTTGACATGTGTACTCATGAGGGGAATGGGGGGTTTTCTTTGGTTTTTATTTCCTTTAATTAGTGATTGGACTGGGCAAGATCCCAGGGTCCCTCGCCCAAGAGACCTGACCTTGGGCGTAGGACACGCCATGACCTTGGGCCTCCCTTCCCGAAGCCCAACTGACCCATTTAGACAGACTAAAGGTGCCAAAGCCCAACTCTACCTCTATAAATAGGAGGGGAATACCAATTGCAAGGGACTCTTAGCTCATTTGAGAAATAATAGCATTGAAATTCAGTTATAATTTCTCTCTCTAAGCGGTTAGAGTTTCTCTCTCTAAGCATTCACATCACTTTCCTCACACTTTGGGTACTACCTTTCCTCTTTATGTTCTAGCACAGAACATTTGGCGCCGTCTGTGGGGATCGGTAGATTTCTATTCCCAGACTATGTGGATTGTGATTCAGTGGAGTGAAGCTTGCTTTTCTATACGATTTTCCTCATCCGGACTTGGTTCTCGGTTTATTGCGATTTGATTTTGAAAAGTTCGATCCTCTAAGAGATTCTCCGTAATTCGAAGGTTTTTGGCGGGATTTTCGTTTTCATTAGCGAAGTTTGATCAAGACGCCTTGCCAACGACGTGGCAACGATGTCTCTTCCCCGCGCAAATTGAAATCGAAATCGCTGTGCAGAAGCACGTCGAGCGCTAAGTGGCGACTTGAAGATGCAAAATGAGTGTTTACAGGAGCAGTTGAGGTACTATCACCTCCGACGGTTGAATCAAGAGGAGGAGGAAGCTGCGGCTACGGCCGGAGCCAAGCCTTTCTCGGCGGCAGTACGAGAGGTGACTGCACCGGACGGCATGACGAACCTCGTGTTGGAGGCGTACGACGGACAAACCAGTCCAAAGGATCATCTGTCTCGTTTTGATGCGAAGATGGCGAAGTACGCGATTTCCGATGCTGTGAAATGCAGGATGCTTCCATCAACGTTTCGAGGCGCGACAAAGGAATGGTTCACGAATCTGCCTCCAGGATCCATAGCTAAGTTCCGCGATTTCTCATCAAAATTCCTTGACCATTTCTCTGCGAGGACGATCGAGGATCTGTTTGATATTCGGCATGAGGAACGTGAAACCTTGAAACAATATGTGAAACGATACAATGCCATATCCGCGAGGTTCGAGGAATTGCAGCCACGCGCGTGCGTGTGCGGTTTCAAAGGCGGTCTGTCCCGGGGAGAATTTTATTGCGAGCTGAGTAGGCATGCTCAATGGGCGAGCGCAGGACTACAACTTAAAAGAGGAAATTGAAGCGCACAAGAGGAAGGGCGAGCGAGCGGCAAAGGTGTCGCTGGCAAGGAAAAGGATACCAGACAAGGGAGCAAGTCGCGAGCAGAGGTTTGGGGAAGCTGGCCGGTTCATAAAGAAGAATAAAGGACAGCTACTCCGCCCGAAAAGGAGGGATAGAAAGCAGTGGTGCCCTCGCCGAGAAGCACAAGTAAGCCAGCGAATGAGATCGCAGGGATGCTCAAACAAGGAGTTAGCAAAGTTACTTCTCGAGGCGGAAATTGAGAACATGAACAGAGTCGGCGAGCGCAGAAAGGACATTAGAAGCGAGGCGAGGAATCCGCTGAGGTGGTGTGAGTACCACAACTTAGAGGGCCATAACACCACCGATTGTTTCATGCTGAAGCGTTGAATCAAGCAACTGAGCAGGGCGAAACGGTCGCAAGAGGCGTAGGGGAAGGAATTTGAAGAAGCTGATAGCGGCGAGGGCGGAGGAACGGTTGAAGCAACGAACACAATCGCTGGAGGTTTCGAAGTTTGCAACGACGTATCGGCGGCGGGCTGGGAGACAGTGGGGGCGACAGCATCGGTACAGGTGTATCCAGGACCATTTGGGTGCCCACATCCAGACATAGTGATGTCGATCGCGGATTTCAAGGGAATTAAGGTCCATACGGATGATCCGTAAGTAGTAATGGTAAGAATAGAAGGTTTCAATGTACAGAGGGTGCTTTTAGACCAAGGAAGCTCGGCGGATATAATCTATGAGGGCGCATTCAGACAGATGGGGCTGACGGAAAAGGATTTAAAGCCATACACGGGAAGTTTGGTAGGTTTCTCCAGGAAGCAAGTTCAGGTACGTGGCTACGTAGAGTTGGATACAGTTTTCGGAGTGGGCGAGGACGCCGAGCTCTTAAGGATAAAATATCTTGTCCTACAAGTCGCGGCAGCTTATAACGTCATCATAGAGCGAGGTACCTTAAATCGCCTCCATGCAGTGATATCTACAGCCCACCTTGCGGTAAAGTATCCCCTACTTTGCGGAGGGATAGGGAAACTGGCAGTAGACCACAAAGGGGGCGAGGAAGTGCCATAGCCATTGCCTCAACCTGTATGGCAGAAAAGGAGCTGGCGACGGGCACAAATGCCACGAGATTGGGACGTCTGAAGGCGGTGAAGGTGAACAAGAGCGTTTGGGAGCACAGAGCTAGAGCGACGGCGACGAAAGGAAGAGGAGGAATCAGGGCGAAGAATCCCGTAGGTTAGGGGAAGGCAAGCCCTACGCTAAAAAAGATAATGAGTGGTATGACGAGAACTGGGACATGAACGCTACCAGTAGAGGAATACAGGCAATCGAGCCCAGACTCACCAAGGAACAAGAACAACGATTGAGTGAACTAGTAGAAGATAACGTTGACCTCTTCAATTGGGGGAAAAGAGGAACTGTTTGTGGGGAGCCGCCTGCATTTGCTTGGCCCCCTCGGAAGGTAGGAAAGGGAGATACTCATCGTCAGACCGAGAATGAAGGAAAGAAAAGAGCAGAAGGAAGGGGTAACAAGAGGGAGGGCGAGCAACAAAGGGATGGGGACATAGGACCAACGAAGTCAGCTAGGCCCGCCAATCGCGAGGAAGGACAGGGACAGATCCCTCGCCACGACAGAGAAGGCAAAGAAGGCGAGGAAGACAGGATGCTGGGAGTAATACTCTGATTGAAAAGGAGACCAAAAAGTAAGGACCAAAATAAAGATGCACTCTTTTTCTCCGACACAGAAGCTTTTTAACGAGGCATCCCTCGATGTAAAAATTTAAACAAATCAATTACAAAAGGATATTCTTAGCAATACTCCTAACTATCGAACTGAGACGGCAGCCTGGTGGGAAAAATTCCCTGAAGGTGGCGATCCCAGCACGACCTTGATGTTTGGGGATCGCTCCAGAAAGTCCGGCGCTGACCGTAGCCCCTGCAGGCGACGTGTGCGGATGAGCTTCCCGTCGCCACCCGTTGGCCGCGTGCGCGAATAAAGCTTCTTATCCAAAGAACCACCCCGAAATTTGGGCGAGTCAAGTCTTCCTGAAACGCGGGAAGCATTTTTTAACTAGGCCAAAAGTCACGGGTAAACTCATATGGCCATTGGGCCCCGAGCAACTGTAAGTCCCCACCTAATAAGGCTGGAGGGGCCGCACCTGCTCTTACGGGAAATATTGGTGCGAACAAAAGCCTCGGTAAAATACCGAGCGAAAGTCCTAGTTATACGTAGCACACTCTCGAAAATTACTCACGCAAAACTGGGAGACTAGCACTGAAAACATTGTCTAAGCGACGATCAACGAAAGGCGAAGATAAGTAGCGGGCCAGCCGCCTCCCCCGCTTAACTATCCTTCGCTCATTTAATTATTCATTTATTCCTTCATTTATCTGTTTGTGTCGTGACGATTTACTAACTCGGTTATTTGTTTGCTCGTATGATTCATAATGATGCACGTCAAAACAATTCAGGAAACAAAACTTTTATTCAAATATTTGACTTTATACATTCAAAAGGGAGGATCTCTTCTCATTTTCCTACATTCTTTGCGTTGCTCTGTCCTCTCATGCTCCAAACGGTATTGCTTGTACTCTAGGTTGCACAGTCTTCGGCTCAGCTCCAGCTTCTCAGGACCTTCTTCCGCCGTCTCCAGAGCTGTTTTCAATGCTCCTATCTCCTCCAGCAGATCCAGCTCCCGCCGACAGAGCTCTTGAACCTCTTCCACGAAGCAGAGGAAATTTCTGAGGATAGCGTCCATCTTTGGACTCAAATCCATTCCCAGCAGCTTGTTGGTCAGGTCGTAAACGTTGGGATCCTCCGGATGCCTAACGTTGATGAAGAGATCTTCATCAAAAGCTTTCTTTCTGAGCTCTTCCAAACAGGCAATGTAGAATGCCATTTGCTTGAAGTTTTAGAAAGCAGATGAGATGTGAAGTTTGTTGCGTTTTGGTTCTTATTTATAAGCCCGGTTCAGTCTCCGGAAGTTATTGCTGGAGCTGTTTCTCGAGGAGTTTTTCTTAGAAAAGGAGCGACTTGCAATAAAGGCTTGAGCGTTCGTGGCCGGTGGTCAACAGTAAACCGTTGGAACGTGGAAAAGAAGCATTTGGGCAGACGTTTGAAATTCCGTAAGAGGAACGTCCCGAATAGTTTATCTCCCAGCGGGGGCGTACAATTAAGACTCATAGCAAAAGCAGTAAAAACTTGGGGTTCTCATTAAAAAGAAGAAAAAAAAAGGAGACCCTTGGTACAAAGATAACAAAGATAATCTAAGGACTCCTAACATTTTGAGTTTGCTCTACGTGTTCTTCCGTCAGGAAACGCTCGGCGACGAAGCCTGGAGGATCGTCGGGCCCGACCAATCCTGTGGGTGTAACCCTCTTAAATGCCCCCATCTGGATAAGATCAATTAGAGGATGGAGATGTTTGACTTGGGCTTTGGCGAAGAAGAAGCCTCAGCCGCGTTCAGAAACGGCAGCAACAGTAGCATTTGACCTCAATCTTTCTTCTAAGGCCTTCGCGTCAAGATGGGCTTGTGTCTTCGCTGAGGATAGAAGATCATCTTTCTTCGCCAGGTCAGATCGAAGGTTTTCAAGGTCGGCCTCCGTCAAAGCTATTTGGTCTGCTTTCGCGCTCGATTCTAGCTGCGCCTCCTGCCGCAGCTCTGCAAGCGTTTTCTCCAATTCAGAAATTCTCCTATCTCGAAACTCTAAGCTAACTTCAGCACGAGCGGAATGCTCGGCTAGCTCTTTGGAAAAGGAGTTTTCCTTGGCGATCTGTTGAGCGACGAGCACTTCGCGATCCTCAGCAAGTTGAGAATTGAGAGCGCGAAGGCGCGCCACTTCGGATCATAATTCGTCAGCATCCTGGGTGGAACACCTATAGTAGTGGAACGCGTGGAGAACTCCCGCCACAGCCCCTTCAGAGACATTATCCAAACCACGCTGCTTAACAACTTCATCCATTCGCGCCATTTGGGCTGATGTCAAAGTTAAAGAATACAGTAATCCCCGACTCACAGACCCTGAGGAGGGGGTGGAAGTATGAGCAGGTGGAGGAGGGGCGTTGGCGGAAGACGTCAGGTTTGGACCAAGTGGCGACGAGATAGCTGTTGGACGGGAAAGTGAGTCGTCGACAAGACCGTGTTGGGCTGGAATCGTCCCTAAAGGCTTGCTGGAATTCAACCTTTTCGGGGAAGGGAGAAGATCCTCCTCGCCAAGGGGTCGTTTTCCGCTCTCCTGGATTCTCAACAGAGACACCTTGTAACCTTTCAAATTTATTCGAGGGGGAAAGGAGACGTTATTTTTCTTCTCAAAGGCCGCCAGAAGCTCCTCATCGGCACGGTGAGTTTGTCCTAAAAATAAAAAAAAGGAAAAGGTAAGCTGGTAGAAAATAGAAAGAACGAGAGGGGTAGAAGAGGAAGATTTACCAATCACGCGAGAGCAGTCTGAAACGGCGAGACGGGCTAGAAAGTCGATGACAGCCTTGTGTTCAGGAGTGAGGGAGTCCTCAGACGGGTCAATTATTTGGCGCGCGCCCTGAGTCCAGTAGAAAGGAAATCGAGCGGTGCCATCTCTGTGTGTGAAAACCTCAGGATATTCGTGGGACACCACAACTCTGAAGAATTTCCGGGCTAAATCGACCGTGATGCTAGGCCAGATAGGGTTGGAACGCTGACGACCAGGCCTAGCTTCCAGGGAAACCCAGCTGCGCTGCGGGGAGGGCTGGACAAATACGCGATAGAAATAAAAGAAGGTCGAAGGTTCAGGTTCCTGGTGAATCGCGTCGCAGAGAATTTCGAAACACCGGAGGAAGGCCCAACTGTTGGGATGAAGTTGACTAGGAGCCACATTGATATTGTGAAGAACGGAGTAGATAAAAAGGGAAAAAAGAAATTTAATCTTCAAATTTGTGAACATATACCCATACACGTAAAAGAAGTGAGGAGCACCCACGAAGTCGTCTTTCGGACGAAGCCAAGGGCGTTCAAGGGGTGAGCAGGCACTGACATACGTAAGCTTGCCAAGAGGTTTCTCATGACAAAATCCGCCGGATTCTATGGAAATCTCCCAAATGGACGATTCTTTTTTCAAACTTGACCGTTGGTTAGGAATTTTCCCGGCGAGCAAAGCCCTTGCGGCAGGAGCACTTAAAGATTTCCAAGTCCTCGTTCGGAAGGCAATGACGTCTTTTTCTTCAAGAGGAACGCCTCCTGGAGGGGGCGGGAGAACAGGAGGAACGTACCGGAGAGGGGTGGCAGCGACGACATTACGTTTGGAAATTTTGGTCTGGCGCTTTGGAGTCATTGCAGAGGGATTGCAAGGAATAAAGGTAATTTTGACATTGGACAAGTTCGCGTAAGGGTGAAGAAGCAAAGGTTCATAATCGTAAAGGAACGAAAGGGGTTAGTGAGATAATGCTGTTATAAGCGGGGAGTGACGTGCAGAAGGGAACGTGTAGGAAGAAGTTGTGGACGGTTACCGAGAGATGTGGAGAAACAAGAGAGGTTGTGCCCCATGACGTCAGGAAATGACATGATTGCAGTTGCGAAATTTTGGAGAGTGAGAAAGACGCATTAAATGATAAGCTGCAGCGATTGCTGCCGATTGGTTAAAACTCAAATTGTCAAAGTTGTGACATGACTGGAAGGGACATGTCAAAGGTAGCGGTTGAGATTCTGTGGATTTACTGACCCTGGCGTCACTTCAAGGCTCGACGCGTGGGATGGACACAACACGCGACAGAGTGTCACGATTCAAGGCACATGCATAACTATGTTGAGGCGGGTGGACTAAAAGTCGCCGCCACAAGCCTGCTTGTGGACTGGGGTTGCCAGGAAGAAGAGGGCGCAGTTGAAGGTCGCTAAAGTGTCGATTGCAAAAGGCTTTATTTATCAGGCCATGTTGGCCATCGTTTTTCACTTCTAGATTTTATGTTTTTAAGTTTTGGTCGGCATCCTTAGGGCTATCGCCTTGTTTCTTGCTTAAAGACACACTTAGCTCTCATGCTTCGAGCTCGATGTCTTGTGGACTTGTGGACTGGGCGAGACCCCAGGGTCCCTCGCCCAGGAGACCTGACCTTGGGCGTAGGAAACGCCATGACCTTGGGCCTCCCTTCCCGAAGCCCAACTGACCCATTTAGACATACTAAAGGCGCCAAAGCCTAACTCCACCTCTATAAATAGAAGGGGAATACCAATTGTAAGGTACTCTTAGCTCATTTGAGAAATAATAGCATTGAAATTCAGTTATATTTTCTCTCTCTAAGCGGTTAGAGTTTCTCTCTCTAAGCATTCACATCACTTTCCTCACACTTTGGGTACTACCTTTCCTCTCTATGTTCTAGCACGGAACAGTGATTAAGAGTAATAATTGATTGGGTTTGGGCTTGGGTAAGAAATAGAGAGAAAGAAGAAAAAAAAACCCTAATCTTAGACTAAGGGAGCCGCCGGTTTTTGGTTAAGGTGTTGAGGGGGGATTTTCTTTTCTGTTTATCACAAAAACTTAGTGCAAAGGAAAACCTACTACTGTTCACGTGAGAAACACTCCAGCACAGAGAGAAGAGAGAAATTCTTTGAGAAAGAGAGTGATACGCCCCAAGTTGATGCAAGGGCTGCAATGGATCGTCTAGGATTGATCTTGGATGATGAGAACTCTGAAATGTGAGAAAGAAGAAGAAGAATTTCGTGATGGAAGGGAAATGGACAGAAAAGAGGGGAAGTTTTAGTGAAATGGAAGATGAAGACTTCACACAAAGGTGGTGACAAACCCTTGATAAGCCTAATTCTTGAATCACTCAAGAACTATGAGAATCACTCTCACAAATCTGAATCACTCAGAAAAGAAAATACTAATTCATTCATAATCTGTCTATTACATTGAAGGAGTGGTCCTTATAAAGAAGAAGGAAATTCAGCCTAGTTACAAAAAAATGATGAGGTGTAATTTCTCTAGAAGAATCCTAGGCTAGGAGTTACAAATTAAAAGAGGAAGATAGTGATATGCTTCAGCCCTGAACGTGTTTTTAGTGGCTGATTGCTTCATGTAACTCCCTTTCTTGATTGTTATTCTGACCAGGGAATATAGCATTCAATGCTCTTTATGAACTTAATTTCCCTTTCTTTGTAACTCCATTCTTGGCTTTGAAAGCTCTTCAATCCTTTGACTTTGCTGATGTAACTCCTCCATTCAGAACTTATTGAAATTCAAACACATTCAAAGAGTTTTAAGAAAGGAATGGATCCCTCCCTTTAAGCCCTTCATGCGCCACATGCAAACACACACCACTTGAAGTGGATTAAACACACTAAAATAAAATTCAGCAACATAATGCATTTGGATCCAACTTATTCAATTGGTCCTTTGCATTTTTATTGAAATAAAATAAAACAGAACATCACATGGCAGCCCCTATGCGTGGGCTGGCTCTTCTTCTTGGGCCTGAATGATCATCATGATTTTTGGTTCCATCTCTTCTACCACTTTGTCTTCAAGAATGGTTGCCACTACTTGCTGAAGAGTCTCTTTGGCCTTTTTAGCTCTAGCCCTTGTCATTGGTCCTCCAAGTCCTTTTAGGGCTCCATGACCCTTGTCCTTGTCCTTGTCCTCATCAGAGAGCAAGGGGAAGAAGAGAAAGTTTGTGAAGGAGATCAAGAGGAGGAAGGTGGACTCGAGCAAGGAGGAAGCAAGGACCAACCTCTTCATCTTTTCATGTTCTTTTCATATTCCTAAGGCTAAGGTGAGGGCTGATCTAGTAAGGGTAGAGTCTAGGAGAAAACATGTTGAAATTGCATGATTTTATGTGAAAATTTTATGAGAAAAGTTATGTCTATGGGTGATTCTTAACATGAGGGGTTTGTATGTATGATTGAGTATTCTTTCAAGCATGCTTATTATGTGAAGGGTCTGTTTTGCCATGCCTTGTTGCTTGATGCTTTGATCCATGATGATTACATGACAAAACCTTGCTATTTTCACTATTTTCGCATAGATCTAAATTGTGATGAATAACATGTACTAGATCTGATTATTTGATGATGTTTAATGATGGAAACCTTGCTGGATTTGGCCCATGAGACTTGAGCAAGCATGATCAAATTTTTTGAAAAACCCTAGGCTCAAAGAGGCCACGGCCGAACCCTATTTTGGGGTTTCCGACGACTTTTCTCGTTTTCTTTCAACTACAAGTTGAGTTGATGATTTGTTGCTGATTTTATTATTGAAGTTATGAAAAGCATGGACTTATTGTTATGTTATGTGGTGTGACCGAACCCTAATACCCTCTAGGGTTTGGTCAATGATTGGTTTACATGCGAGAATTGTGTAGAACTAATGTTTAGGGGAAATGGGGTAAAACCCTAATTGACATGATGATTATATTATATATGGAGACTTGTGATGTGATATTAACTTATGATATTTGTAACGCCCCGATTTCTCGAGTGTTACACAGTAACTAATTAACCAATTTTCGTAAAGAGTTTTCGTCGATTCACTTATTAATCTTCAATTAATGACAAACCTTTCATTTTACAAAAACTCTTGAAACATAACCTTTCCAAAAAAAACACGCGGAAGTAACCAACTTCGTAAAACTTTTTAAATAACCAACTGTAAAGAGTACGAAACAAAGGCCTGAATGAAAATAAAGATTACATCAAAACTTGTTCATTCGAATTTAAGCAATAAAATTGTTCGATACCAACACTTCGGAAACTCTCAACCCCAACAGAAAACAAAAGACTCTCAACCCAAACCCTATTCCTTAGCCTCTTCCTCTTCCTCTAAAGTGTAGTCGTCCTCCAGTATTGGCACGTCACGTAGCATCAACTCCCAAGAATGAGTCATCGCCATTATCTTCACGACCATCTACCCCCCCCCAAACAAACACATAGCAAACAAGCAGGGTCAGGTCCAACAAAAGAATGATAATGACAAAATCAACAACAACATATATAATATAAGTACATTATATGTCTTTTATGGGAAAGGGTCAGTTACTAACGGAATCTCACTTCACACAACCCACCAAAACTTCCATGGCCATAATCACGATCATCCGCAGATGAACAAATCTCGGAGGGGACTCACCGTACAACCCTCAATCATGTGGGGGGACTCACCGTCCGCCAGACTCACCGTCCGTCCACAGAATCACAAGGCGACCGCAGTCAGCCAATCACGTGGGGACTCACCGTACAACCCACAAAACACCCTCGCGTGCAAGGTACCATCGTTCTCATGGTCTATAGTCCTCACCAGACCTATGTCCAATTATTCACATTTACTTGCAAGCGAGTTTATTACACTTTTCTCTTTGTTAAGTCTCTAAAATCAATCCTAGAGTCTTATCATACTCTTTATACAACAACCTTCACAACACAACATTCACGGGTTACAAGGGAATTGCGGCTAGGTGAGCGACCCTTGAACCATTAACTCAGAAAATAAATATAATCCACGTAAAGGAACGCAAGAACATTCACTCATGCATAATATATCATCGCAACTTCAACATATTGACAGCAGAAACAACTTTCACAAAAATAGAGCCACAGAATGCATCTTTCAACCAAAAATCACGTATGATATCTTTCTAGAAAGCTATTTTAAATATCTACAACTCTCTAGTTACACACTTGTTCATTTGAGTCCCAGAATTAGGTGATATTAGGCCTTAAAGCTAACTGTCCGGAACAGGAAGACAGCAGGTGTGACAGTTACTAAACACGACCCCCAGATCACATTACTAAACCAAAAATTATGTTTTTTATATGTCTGGGAAGATATTTCGAAAATCTACAACTTTCATTTTAATCACTTTTTCATTTGATGACCATAAACAGGTAAAAAGGGGCTCTGAAGTCCGCTGTCCAGTACAGGAAACTGGCAGCGAAACTCCCACCTCTAGTTTAAGCTATAAACCATCTCAGCCCAAGGCTTTAAGCTATGTTCCAGCAATAAAATCAAATCACATAGGTCTCATATGATAATAGTACAGCAAGCAAACCTTCAACCCAAACCCTCATGCAAACCCTCAACAATCAAGATTCTTCACAAACAAACATAGCAACAAGTCCCTAATAAACTACCCAAGTCCTAGGACCAGCCCTTACCTTGATTCTTGATCTGAAAAGAGAAGAGAATAAGTTTGGAAGAACAATCTCTTGCTGTCCAAGTCTCCTTCACCTTCCTTCTCCTTCGCGAAACTCTCTCTATTCGCGCTCTCTCCCTTGCTCGCGCGCGTGACCGGCGACAATGGTGGTGGCTTGGGCGGCGGCTCCCTTCTCTTCTCTCACACGTTCTCTCTTTGTTTTTCACGTGAAGGTGCTGTAGTGTATCTCTGTTTTCTGATTGTGGAAGAATAGGGTTTCCCCCCTTGGCTAAAATCACATGCAACCCACAAGTGGGCTAGGGTTTTGTTTTTCCACAAGCCCGACCCAAGTCCAACCTTAACCCACCAGTCTAATTACCTAATCAGACCTGAAACTTACTAAAACCTAAGCCCTCAAAGGTAAATTCATAATTAAATTCGGACTTAGAAGAAAAACAATGTAATAATCCCGCTGGCACTGTACAGCCGGAACTACGTTCACTAAAACGGGGATATCTGGAGCTACAGATATCGGATCGACACGAAACCACTTGGAGAATTTTCTAGACTTGAAGGTCTACAGCTCTCATGAAGGAAGTTTTCCCAAATGAAGTCTTTAAGACCCTCTAAAAATTCACACAAGTTGACAGTTCTAATCTGCCAGTTATCAAACATTAGCTAAAACTTCAATTTTATTCAAACTTCCATAAAATTGTTCCAAATTGAACTTAGGGCCTTACAATACCACCCCCCTTAAAATAGTTTCGCCCTCGAAACTTAAGGGTTTACAAATAAATCGGGATGTGACTTCCGCATCTTATCCTCTAACTCCCAGGTCGCATCACCAGTCTCTTGGTTCCACACGACCTTCACTAAAGGCACCTCCTTGCTTCTTAAGCGCTTTATGCTTCGGTCGACGATCTTGATGGGTGGCACCTCCATTGTCAGATCATCTCTCAGTTGTAAATCTTCTGGCGTAATCACATGCGAATCATCTGCCATGTACTTCCGCAACTGCGACACATGAAGAACGTCATGGATGTTGGATAGGAACGGTGGTAGGGCGATCCTGTACGCCACCGGTCCAACTCGCTCCGTGATCTGGTATAACCCAATAAACTTCGGAGTAAGCTTCTTGGACTTGATTGCCCTTCCGACACCTGTCATCGGGGTAACCCGCAAGAAGACATGGTCTCCGGCCTGAAATTCCAACTCCTTTCGTCGGTTGTCGGCGTAACTCTTTTGGCGACTCTGCGCGGTCCTCATCTTTTCCTGAATTCTCCTGACTTCCTCGGTGGTCTGTTGCACCGATTCCGGGCCAATCACCAAATTTTCTCCATCTTGATGCCAGCATAAGGGCGTACGACACCTCCGACCGTACAAAGCTTCGTAAGGTGCCATGCCGATGCTCGCATGGAAACTATTGTTGTAAGTGAATTCGATCAATGGCAGCATCTCATCCCAACTGCCCTTGTGATCCAACACACATGCCCGTAGCAAATCTTCCAGCGACTGGATTGTCCTCTCTGTCTGCCCATCGGTTTGCGGATGATAGGCAGAGCTCAATCTCAACGTAGTTCTGAGGGCCTGCTGCAAGGCTCCCCAAAAGTGAGAGGTAAACCTCGGATCTCTGTCTGACACGATGCTGGTCGGTACACCATGTAGACGCACAACCTCAGCCACATAAATCTCCGCCAATTTCTCCACCTTGTACTTCAGGTTGATAGGGATAAAATGAGCGGTCTTTGTCAAACGATCAACAACAACCCAAATTGCATCGAACTTCCTCCGAGTTAAAGGTAACGCCGTCGCGAAGTCCATAGAAATACTGTCCCACTTCCACTCTGGGACATCTACTGGTTGCAGCTTCCCTGCGGGCTTCTGATGCTCTACCTTCGCTTTCTGACATGTCAAGCAAGTAGAAACATACTCTGCAACCTGCTTCTTCATCCCAGGCCACCAGAAGTGAAGTTTCAAGTCCTGATACATCTTGTTCATTACGGGATGGATACTCAGTCTACTCTTGTGTCCTTCATCCAGGATCAATCTTCTCATCTCTACATCGTCAGGCACACATATCCGTCCCTTGCGTCGCAGAATATTGTCATTCCCAATAGAGAACTCTGGTGCCTTTCCCTGAGTCACACGGTCTCGCCACTCAGCTATCCCTTCATCAGTCTCTTGTCTAGACTTGATCTCTTCCAAAAGTCCACTTGACACCGTCACCATTCCGAAACTCAGTCTTCCTGGTGCGAGCTTAACGTTCAAGCTCAGATCTCGGAAAGCCTCCAACAGTTCTAACTCCTTGACCATCATTGAGGACACATGTATAGCCTTCCGGCTGAGAGCGTCGGCTACGACATTGCTTTTCCCCGGATGGTACTGTAGAGTGAACTAATAGTCCTGCAGGAATTCCATCCACCTCCGCTGCCTCATGTTCAGATCCTTCTGATCAAATAAGTACTTTAAACTCTTATGATCGCTGTAGATCGTGAACGTACTGCCATAGAGGTAGTGTCTCCAAATCTTGAGAGCATAAACTATAGCAGCCAACTCCAAGTCATGCGTAGGATAATTCTTCTCATGAATCTTCAGCTGTCGCGAGGCATAAGCAATCACTTTCTTCTCCTGCATCATTACACAACCCAACCCATTGTGTGAAGCGTCACAATAAACGTCATATGGTTCTCCTTCCTTAGGTAAAGCTAGTATGGGTGCGGTGGTCATCTGCTTCTTCAAATCCTGGAAACTAGCCTCACACTTCTCCGTCCACGCAAACGGTTGATTCTTCTTTGTCAACTGGGTCAACGGCGAAGTCAACTTTGCATAATCTTTGACGAATCGTCTATAATAGCCAGCAAGCCCAACAAAGCTTCTGATGTCGCTTGCTGTCTTTGGTTGCTCCCATGACAGAATCGTCTCGATCTTGCTAGGATCCACTGCCACACCCTGACTTGATATGACATGACCCAAAAATTTCACCTCCTCCATCCAAAACTCACACTTTGAGCCGTTCGCATATAGCTCCTTCTCCCGCAATACTCCTAGCACTTGACGCAAATGCTCTTCGGGTTCTTCCTTACTCTTCGAGTAAATCAAAATATCATCAATAAACACCACCATGAACTTGTCCAGGAATGGCCTGAACACTCTGTTCATGTAGTCCATAAACACTGCGGGTGCATTAGTAACCCCAAACGGCATCACAAGATATTCATAATGCCCATATCGGGTCCTGAATGCGGTCTTCTAGATGTCCGATTCCTTGACTCGGATCTGATGGTATCCTGACTTAAGATCTATCTTCGAGAAGATCACCGCTCCTCTAAGTTGATCCATTAGGTCGTCTATCCGAGGCATCGGATAACGGTTCTTCACTGTCACCTTATTCAGCTGTCGGTAATCCACACACAATCTGGACCTCCCGTCCTTCTTCTTCACCAATAGCACAGGTGCACATAAACGCACACAGGCGTACACCTTGGGGCGCAAAAGGGATTCCAAAGCTCACTCTTCCTTCGATTGACATTCCATCAAACGATCTCATAGTTCAAACATCTTAATATAATCAAACAGTTAGTCTCAAGTATCAAGGCAATGATACTAATCAGACAATCTCACAGTCAAGCAAACATCTTAGCACACAAGTCTACCCAATCTCACCGCGAAGTTTTGAAAACACCTTTATCAAAAACAAAACACCACAAGTTCGGAAACTCGTAAGCCCAAAACCCTTAGTGCTCTGGTTTCTCAACCGGGGCTCTGATACCACAATGTAACGCCCCGATTTCTCGAGTGTTACACAGTAACTAATTAACCAATTTTCGTAAAGAGTTTTCGTCGATTCACTTATTAATCTTCAATTAATGACAAACCTTTCATTTTACAAAAACTCTTGAAACATAACCTTTCCAAAAAAAACACGCGGAAGTAACCAACTTCGTAAAACTTTTTAAATAACCAACTGTAAAGAGTACGAAACAAAGGCCTGAATGAAAATAAAGATTACATCAAAACTTGTTCATTCGAATTTAAGCAATAAAATTTTTCGATACCAACACTTCGGAAACTCTCAACCCCAACAGAAAACAAAAGACTCTCAACCCAAACCCTATTCCTTAGCCTCTTCCTCTTCCTCTAAAGTGTAGTCGTCCTCCAGTATTGGCACGTCACGTAGCATCAACTCCCAAGAATGAGTCATCGCCATTATCTTCACGACCATCTACCCCCCCCAAACAAACACATAGCAAACAAGCAGGGTCAGGTCCAACAAAAGAATGATAATGACAAAATCAACAACAACATATATAATATAAGTACATTATATGTCTTTTATGGGAAAGGGTCAGTTACTAACGGAATCTCACTTCACACAACCCACCAAAACTTCCATGGCCATAATCACGATCATCCGCAGATGAACAAATCTCGGAGGGGACTCACCGAACAACCCTCAATCATGTGGGGGGACTCACCGTCCGCCAGACTCACCGTCCGTCCACAGAATCACAAGGCGACCGCAGTCAGCCAATCACGTGGGGACTCACCGTACAACCCACAAAACACCCTCGCGTGCAAGGTACCATCGTTCTCATGGTCCATAGTCCTCACCAGACCTATGTCCAATTATTCACATTTACTTGCAAGCGAGTTTATTACACTTTTCTCTTTGTTAAGTCTCTAAAATCAATCCTAGAGTCTTATCATACTCTTTATACAACAACCTTCACAACACAACATTCACGGGTTACAAGGGAATTACGGCTAGGTGAGCGACCCTTGAACCATTAACTCAGAAAATAAATATAATCCACGTAAAGGAACGCAAGAACATTCACTCATGCATAATATATCATCGCACCTTCAACATATTGACAGCAGAAACAACTTTCACAAAAATAGAGCCACAGAATGCATCTTTCAACCAAAAATCACGTATGATACCTTTCTAGAAAGCTATTTTAAATATCTACAACTCTCTAGTTACACACTTGTTCATTTGAGTCCCAGAATTAGGTGATATTAGGCCTTAAAGCTAACTGTCCGGAACAGGAAGACAGCAGGTGTGACAGTTACTAAACACGACCCCCAGATCACATTACTAAACCAAAAATTATGATTTTTATATGTCTGGGAAGATATTTCGAAAATCTACAACTTTCATTTTAATCACTTTTTCATTTGATGACCATAAACAGGTAAAAAGGGGCTCTGAAGTCCGCTGTCCAGTACCGGAAACTGGCAGCGAAACTCCCACCTCTAGTTTAAGCTATAAACCATCTCAGCCCAAGGCTTTAAGCTATGTTCCAGCAATAAAATCAAATCACATAGGTCTCATATGATAATAGTACAGCAAGCAAACCTTCAACCCAAACCCTCATGCAAACCCTCAACAATCAAGATTCTTCACAAACAAACATAGCAACAAGTCCCTAATAAACTACCCAAGTCCTAGGACCAGCCCTTACCTTGATTCTTGATCTGAAAAGAGAAGAGAATGAAGTTTGGAAGAACAATCTCTTGCTGTCCAAGTCTCCTTCACCTTCCTTCTCCTTCGCGAAACTCTCTCTATTCGCGCTCTCTCCCTTGCTCGCGCGCGTGACCAGCGACAATGGTGGTGGCTTGGGCGGCGGCTCCCTTCTCTTCTCTCACACGTTCTCTCTTTGTTTTTCACGTGAAGGTGCTGTAGTGTATCTCTGTTTTCTGATTGTGGAAGAATAGGGTTTCCCCCCTTGGCTAAAATCACATGCAACCCACAAGTGGGCTAGGGTTTTGTTTTTCCACAAGCCCGACCCAAGTCCAACCTTAACCCACCAGTCTAATTACCTAATCAGACCTGAAACTTACTAAAACCTAAGCCCTCAAAGGTAAATTCATAATTAAATTCGGACTTAGAAGAAAAACAATGTAATAATCCCGCTGGCACTGTACAGCCGGAACTACGTTCACTAAAACGGGGATATCTGGAGCTACAGATATCGGATCGACACGAAACCACTTGGAGAATTTTCTAGACTTGAAGGTCTACAACTCTCATGAAGGAAGTTTTCCCAAATGAAGTCTTTAAGACCCTCTAAAAATTCACACAAGTTGACAGTTCTAATCTGCCAGTTATCAAACATTAGCTAAAACTTCAATTTTATTCAAACTTCCATAAAATTGTTCCAAATTGAACTTAGGGCCTTACAATATTGGTATTGTACCTTGAGAAAGAGAATTGGCTTGTAAGTAGTAATTGCATGGCTATAGTGCTAGTCATAGGCTATGGACCATGATAACGATGGTGCCGTTAGAGACAAACAGTTACTTGCACGCGAGGGAGAACTGTATTGATTGACTGTGTGGTGTCCATGTGGTAACCATGAATGAGTTATGGGATAGGGATTAATTGTGTGGTCTCCCTGAGAATTGTGGGTTGACTGTGTGGTCTCCTCGTGATTGTTCGTCTGCGGATGATTAAGATTGGCCAAGGTGTTGTGGTGGTTTTGTGAATGGTGAGGTCGTTAGTCTAACCAAAACTGTAGGTTGCTAACTGAGATGTGAAACTATTTTACTATATTAATCGTATGATTTATGTGAACTATGACTACTTGTGCATTTTGCATGAGATCTGACCCTCTCTATGTGTTTTACTTGTTATTTAGGGGGGGGGGGGCAGATGGTGGTGTTGACCACGAGCACGATTCATTCATGGACACTAACACTCCATGATGAAGAGAATGACGAGGCTTGGGTGCCCGACTCACATCAGGCACGTCGCATCTATGTCGGCGGCGCCACATTTTCGGGTCGCTACAAGGAGGGAGAGGTCCTCGAGGTCCAACAGCTTGAGAACGGGAGGGTGAAATTGCCTTTTGCACCTCCTCGTTTCTATTTCCCTATGGACTTAGAGTCTAGGACGTCATCTGTACGAGAGTCTGAGGGGGGCTGGATCCTTCCGAAGATATGACGGTTGATCAGGAGAAGCTACCAGTGGAGCCTGAAGCACCACCGATGCCAGACTTGGAGATCGACCTTGACGAGCAGGTGGCTATGGATCAGAGTGATCATGCTGAGGATCCCGAGCAGATGCCACAAAAGCCTGTAGCGGAAGAAGAAGAGAATCTGAAGTTTGAAGGCGAAGAATGCAAGATTGAGCGGATGATTCAGCGGTTCTTCTGTTTGTAGGGACATGGGTTGAGTGACTTCCATTTTTCTTTGGGTTGAGAGTCCGAGTGGCACCGAACTATCTGTTTTACTTTTCAGTTGGATATTTTCTTTCAGTTGATGTAATTTACATTGAGATTTCTCACGGATGATTACTTATTACTTACCGTCGATTATTTAGTTTTGAGGTTACTGTTGGTATTTATTTCCGCAAGTTAAAATGGTTCATTTTCAAGATTTTTGTAAAATTGAACCTTTGTAATTAATTCAAGAGTAATCAATTAAACGACGAAAATTCTTTACGAAAATTGTATTATTTGGTTACTGTGTGACACTCGAGAAATCGGGCGTTACATTGTGGTATCAGAGCTCCGGTTGAGGAACTAGAGCACTAAGGGTTTTGGGCACACGAGTTTATGAACTCGTTGATGTTTTGTTTTGGGTAGAAGTGATCTCTAGGTTTCTGCGGTGAGATTTGGGTAGACTTGTTTGCTAAGATGGTTGTTTGGCTGTGAGATTGTCTGCAATTAGTATCATTGCCGTGATACTTGAGATAAATTGTTTATTTATACATTAAGATATTTACTTTATTTGGGGCACTGACATTGAGTTGTGGTTCTATTTCTAAGCAGGATTACATCATGCCTTCGAGACAGGACCCAACCAATGCTCAGCTCGTTTAAGCCATGGCTCAGCTGGCCTAGGTGAAGGCCTAGCAGGTTACCACGGCTGCTGCTCAGACCGCTGCACAGGCGCAGCGGGAAGCTGAAGAAAATGCTAGGAGAGCACAGAGAGCTGAACAGGATCATGCACAAGACCAGATCCGAATGAGAACTGATTTTAACCGCCATGGTCCACCCAAGTTCCAAGTTGAGGTGGAGCCAGAGAAAGCAGATTTGTGGGTCCAGGAGAGGGAAAAGATTTTCGAGGCTCTCCATACTCCGGATGGGGAAAAAATGAATATGTCTACCTTCATGCTGAAGGGCGATGTCGAGTACTGGTGGAGTGCCAAACAATTGATGACTGCTAGCCATGTGGCTATCACTTGGGACTCTTTCAAAGGAGCTTTCATGGAGAAGTACTTCCCTGAGACTGCTAGGGAAGATATGGAATACCAATTCCTTGGTTTGAGACAGGGAGCGATGACAGTGGGAGAATATACTGCTAGATTGGAGACGATGTCAATGCACTTTCGCTTCTTCCAAGCGCAAGTGGATGAACTGTACCTGTGCAATCGGTTCATGAGAGGACTGAGGAACGACATAGAAGAGTCTGTGAGACTGTTGGGGATCAGATTTTTCCAACAGCTGGTTGAGAAAGCTCGTGAAGTGGAGACAACGAAGAATCGCCAGAGGGGCCGACCTCAAAGTGGAGGACCTATCCATTCTGGGCAGGGACAAGCAGGAAAGTTTGATAAGGGCAAAGCACCACAGAGAAAGCCTTACCAACGCCCTGCTGACAAAGTGCCTTTCGCTGGAAAAGGTGGGACAGCTATACCTAAGGAGGAGGTTGCCTGTTTCAAGCGCAATCAGAAGGGGCACTGCCCAAAAGAGTGTGGGAAAGAAATCATGTGCTAGAAATGCCAAAAGCTAGGGCTTATTGAGAGAAACTGTCCTAATGCCGCCAAGGTTGAGCCAGTGCTGAATACTGCTAGAGGAATGCGACCTTCTGCTCCTGGACGTGTGTTCGCAATATCTGGGGAACAGGCTGCAGTTACTGATGATCTTATCAAGAGTACATACACTATCGCTGGAAACTCCTTAGTGGTTTTGTTTGATTCTGGTGCTACGCACTCGTTTATTTCTGAGGAGTGCACGAAGAGATTAGGGTTATTAACTGTAGCGTTACCCTTCGATTTGGTGGTGACGACCCCTGTCGTCGATCGTCTAGGCGCACGACATGCTTACAATGCCCGTTGATCTACGAGGATCAGAAGTTTCTTGCGAACCTCGTCTGCTCAGGGCTTAAAGAATTCGATGTGATTCTAGTAATGGATTGGTTGGCACAATATCATGTCCTCTTGGATTGTGCAAACAAGGTCGTAGTGTTTCCAGATTCAGGCGTTAGAGATTACTTGAATTCGTACATCTTGAGGAAGGGTTCACCAACATTTGTGAACTCCATTGTAGTTGAGGCGAAGAATGACGGTGACGTGCGCAACATTTTGATAGTACATGATTATGTGGACGTGTTTCAGTAAGATGTGCCTAGATTACCACCAGTGAGGGAGACGGAGTTTACCATTGATGTGATGCCCGACACGGGGCAAATATCAATGACGCCTTATCGGATGGCACCAGCGGAGATGGCGGAGTTAGCCAAGCAGTTGGAGGATCTCTCTTCGAAGGGATTTATCCGACCAAGTGTGTCGCCTTGGGGTGCACCAGTGTTGTTGGTGATGAAGAAAGATGGAAGATCCAGACTATGTGTGGATTACCGATAACTTAACAAGGTGACGATGAAGAATCGTTATCCGATGCCACAGATAGAGGACTTGATGGATCAACTTCGAGGAGCTGTTGTTTTCTCGAAGATAGATCTGAAGTCAGGATAGCACCAGATCTGTGTCAAGGAGGCTGATATTAAGAAGACTGCATTCAGAACTCGTTATGGGCATTATGAATATCTTGTGATGCCGTTTGGAGTTACAAATGCACCCACAGTGTTTATGGACTACATGAACCGAGTGTTCAGGCCATTCCTGGACAAGTTCGTGGCGGTGTTCACCGACGATATTCTGATTTACTAGAAGAGTAAAGAGGAACACGAAGAGCATTATCAAGTGCTGGAAGTTCTGCAGGAGAAGGAACTCTATGCCAATGGGTCGAAGTGTGAGTTCTGGATGGAAGAAGTGAAGTTCCTAGGTCATGTCATATCGAGCAAGGGTGTGGCAGTGGACCCTAGCAAGATTGAATCAATTTTTTCGTGGGAACAACCTAAAACGGCAAGCGACATTAGAAGTTTTGTGGGACTTGCTGGATACTATCGATGTTTTGTAAAGGATTATGCAAAGTTGACCTCTCCGTTAACGCAGTTGACGAAGAAGAATCAACCTTTGCATGGACAGAAAAGTGTCAGGCTAGCTTTCATGAGATGAAAAAGCGACTGACTACTGCACCCATACTAGCCTTACCCATAGAGGGAGAACCCTAAGACGTATACTATGACGCTTCGCATAATGGTTTGGGTTGCGTGATGATGCAGGAGAAAAGGGTGATCGCTTATGCTTCGAGGCAGCTGAAGATCCACGAGAAGAATTACCCTATGCATGATTTGGAGTTGGCTGCTATAGTTTATGCTCTCAAGATTTGGAGGCATTATCTATACGGCAGTACGTTCACGATCTATAGTGATCACAAGAGTCTGAAGTACTTGTTTGATCAGAAGGATCTGAACATGAGGAAGCGAAGCTGGATGGAGTTCTTGAAAGATTACGAGTTCACCTTACAGTATCATCCGGGGAAGGCCAATGTTGTAGCCGACGCTCTCAGTCGAAAGACAATACATATATCCTCGTTGATGATTAAGGAGTTAGAATTATTGGAAGCGTTCCGAGATTTAAGCTTGGATGTAAAGTTAGCACTTAGAAAGCTGAGTTTCGGAAGGGTGGCATTGTCGAGTGGACTCTTGGAGGAGATAAAGTTGAGGCAAGACACCGATGAAGAGTTGGTGGAGAGGCACAAACTTGTGACACAAGGAAAGGCGCCAGAGTTCGCTATCGGAAATGATGGTTTACTGCGTTGAAAAGGGCGGGTTTGCGTACCCAACGACGCGACAATGAGGAAACTGATCTTGGATGAAGGACACAAGAGTCGATTGAGCATTCATCCGGGAATGACGAAGATGTATCTGGACTTGAAGCTTCATTTCTGGTGGCCTGGAATGAAGAGGCAAGTCGCTGAATACATATCAACGTGCTTGACATGTCAAAAGGTGAAGGTGGAACACCAAAAGCCTGCGGGGAAACTGCAATCGTTGGATGTCCCAGAGTGGAAGTGGGACAACATATCAATGGACTTCGTGACAACATTACTCCTAACACGAAAGAAGTTCAATGCGATATGGGTGGTGGTTGATCGGTTGACAAAGACTGCTCACTTTGTACCAATCAATCTAAGCTACAAGGTGGAGAAGCTGGCAGAGATTTATATAGCCGAGATTGTACGTCTGCATGGTGTACCCTCCAGTATTGTGTCGGACATAGATCCGAGGTTTACCGCACGTTCCTGGGGAGCTTTGCAACAAGCATTGGGAACAAAGCTGAGGTTGAGTTCCGCTTATCATCCACAGACGGATGGACATACAGAAAGAACCATCCAATCATTGGAGGATTTGTTGAGAGCATGTGTGTTGGATCACCAGAGAAGTTTGGATGAGTTGTTGCCATTGATCTAGTTCACATACAACAACAGCTTCCATGCGAGCATAGGGATGGCGCCTTACGAAGCTCTTTATGGCCGGAGGTGCCGTACACCCTTATGTTGGCATCAAGATGGGGAGAACTTGGTTATTGGGCTTTAATTGGTTCAACAGACCATAGAAGAGGTGAAGCGGATCCAGGAAAGGATGCGGATTTCGCAGAGTCGTCAAAAGAGTTATGCCGACAATCGAAGAAAGGAGTTGGAATTTCATGCGGGAGATCATGTCTTCTTGCGGGTTACCCCGATGACAGGTGTCGGAAGAGCAATCAAGTCAAAGATGCTGACTCCAAAGTTTATTGGACCGTACCTGATTACGGAGCGTGTCGGACCAGTGGCATATAGGATTGCGTTACCACCATTCCTATCCAACACTCATGATGTGCTTCATGTGTCGCAACTTTGAAAGTACATGGCTGACGATTCTCATGTGATTGAACCTGACGATATTCCGCTGAGGGACGATCTAACGATGGAGATGCCGCCCATCAAGATCGTCGACAAGAGCACCAAACGCTTGAGAAACAAGGAGGTGTCCTTGGTGAAGGTCGTTTGGAATCAAGTGACAGGCGACGCTACGTGGGGTCTAGAGGATAAGATGCGAGAGTCACATCCCGATTTGTCTGTAGAACCCTAAGTTTCGAGGATGAAACTGTTTTAAGGGGGGTGGTATTGTAAGACCCAGATTGTATTAGTATTATTATTATGAATAATAAGTGTGAAATTCAAGTGAAGAATGAATTTATTTGTTTGATGATGTATGTGAAATTTACTATTTTGAGATATATGAGGTTGGGTGTTTGAAAGTGATTATTTTGTGGGGTTGTGAACCTCAAAAAAAAGATTTGTGTGTTACTTGGACGCCCAGGGTTATACCTTTTATTTAAATCATTATTTCAGTTATCTTTATTTAATAAAGGCTGAATATTTATTTGAAATTCAAATAATTAGGATATAGGAGGTTTTTTGAAAAACCCTAGCTTTGGGTTGTGTTGTGGCCGCCGGCCACTTAAAGGGGAATGGGGGGGTCTTCTTTGGTTTTTATTTCCTTTAATTAGTGATTAAGAGAAATAATTGATTGGGTTTGGGCTTGGGTAAGAAATTGAGAGAAAGAAGAAAAACAAACCCTAATCCTAGACTAAGGGAGCCGCCGGTTTTTGGTTAAGGTGTTGAGGGGGGATTTTCATTTCTGTTTATCACCAAAACTGAGTGCAAAGGAAAACCTACTATTGTTCACAAGAGAAACACTCCAGCAAAGAGAGAAGAGAGAAATTCTTTGAGAGAAAAGAGAAAGTGAGAGGGAACGTGAAGGAGAAAGAGAGCAAGGGGAAGAAGAGAAAGTTTGTGAAGGAGATCAAGAGGAAGAAGGAGGACTCGAGCAAGGAGGAAGCAAGGACCAACCTCTTCATCGTGTCATGTTCTTTTCATATTCCTAAGGCTAAGTTGAGGGCTGATCTAGTAAGGGTAGAGTCTAGGAGAAAACATGTTGAAATTGCATGATTTTATGTGAAAATTTTATGAGAAAAGTTATGTCTTTGGGTGATTCTTAACATGAGGGGTTTGTATGTATGATTGGGAATTCTTTCAAGCATTGTTATTATGTGAAGGGTTTGTTTTGCCATGCCTTGTTGCTTGATGCTTTGATCCATGATGATTACATGACAAAACCTTGCTATTTTCACTATTTTCGCATAGATCTGAATTGTGATGAATAACATGTACTAGATCTGATTATTTGATGATGTTTAATGATGGAAACCTTGCTGGATTTGGCCCATGAGACTTGAGCAAGCATGATCAAATTTTTCGAAAAATCCTAGGCTCGAAGAGGCCACGGCCGAACCCTATTTTGGGGGTTCCAACGACTTTTCTCGTTTTCTTTCAACTACATGTTGAGTTGATGATTTGTTGCTGATTTTATTATTGAAGTTATGAAAAGCATGGATTTATTGTTATGTTATGTGGTGTGGCCGAACCCTAATACCCTCTAGGTTTTGGTCAATGATTGTTTACTTGCGAGAATTGTGTAGAACTAATGTTTGTGGGAAATGGGGTAAAACCCTAATTGACATGATGATTATATTATATATGGAGACTTGTGAACTTATATTAACTTATGATATTGGTATTGAACCTTGAGAAAGAGAATTCGCTTGCAAGTAGTAATTGCATGGCTATAGTGCTAGTCGTAGGCTATGGACCATGATAACGATGGTGACGTTAGAGACAAACAGTTACTTGCACGCGAGGGAGAATTGTATGGATTGACTGTGTGGTCTCCATGTGATAACCATGAATGAGTCATGGGATAGGGATTGATTGTGTGGTCTCCCTGAGAATTGTGGGTTGACTGTGTGGTCCCCTCGTGATTGTTCATCTGCGGATGATCGAGATTGGCCAAGGTGTTGTGGTGGTTGTGTGAATGGTGAGGTCGTTAGTCTAACCAAAACTGTAGGTTGCTAACTGAGATGTGAAACTATTTTACTATATTCATCGTATGATTTATGTGAACTATGACTACTTGTGCATTTTGCATGAGATCTGACCCTCTCTATGTGTTTTACTTGTTATTTGGGGGGGGGGGGCAGATGGTGGTGTTGACCACGAGCACAATTCATTCATGGACACTGAGACTCCATGATGAGGATAATGATGAGGCCTGGGTGCCCGACTCACACCAGGTACGTCACATCTATGTCGGCGGTGCCACACTTTCGGGTCGCGACAAGGAGGAAGAGGTCCTCGAGGTCCAACAGCTTGAGAACGGGAGGGTGAAGTTTCCTTTTGCACCTCCTCGTTTCTATTTCCCTATGGACTTAGAGTCTAGGACGTCATTTGTACGAGAGTCTGAGGGGGTGTTGGATACTTCCAAAGATATGACGGTTGATCAGGAGAAGCTACCAGTGGAGCCTGAAGCACCACTGATGCCAGACTCGGAGATCGACCTTGACGAGCAGGTGGCTATGGATCAGAGTGATCATGCTGAGGATCCCATGCAGATGCCACAAAAGCCTATGGCGGAAGAAGAAGAGAATCTGAAGTTTGAAGGCGAAGAATGCAAGAGTGAGCGGATGATTTAGTGGTTCTTCTGTTTGTAGGGACATGGGTTGAGTGACTTCCACTTTTCTTTGGGTTGAGAGTCCGAGTGGAACCGAACTATCTGTTTTACTTTTCAGTTGGATATTTTCTTTCAGTTGATGTAATTTACATTGAGATTTCTCACGGATGATTACTTATTATTTACCGTCGATTATTTAATTTTGAGGTTTATGTTGGTATTTATTTCCGCGAGTTAAAATTGTTAAGTTTCAAGATTTTCGTAAAATTGAACCTTTGTCATTAATTCAAGAGTAATTAATTAAACGACGAAAATTCTTTACGAAAATTGTATTATTTGTTTACTGTGTGACACGCGAGAAATCGGGGCGTTACAGCGAGGGTATAGACCTAGGTACTTGGGGTCACTGACACCACGACAGTCTCGATGACCTTGGCACGGTCGAGGATTGAGAGTTTTGCGAAGAAACTAATGATAATCTTGTCGGTATCAGTTAGGGAGTCCTCCGGCGGGTCGAGGGTGCTATTGGGCTCCTCCGTCCAGTAAAAGGGAAAACTGGCAGTCCCGCCTCTCAGTGTGAAGAACTCGGGGTATTCATGAGTTACCCCAATTTTAAAATACATTCGGGCGAAGTTGAATTTGGCGTTGGACTTGAAGGGGTTGAAGCGTTTGATTGAAGTTGATTGCTAGATATCTAAGTGTTGCTTTTGTCTTGTATGTCACCTTTGTAGTGAAATTGCTTGACGTTTCCCAGGTTTTGGGGTGCGTGCTGACCCTACTTGTGAGTTGGAAGGAAGTGTGAGGGAATGACATTCCTGAACCTTCTCTGACTCCGAGTTTCGAGGGCGAAACTCCCTTTTAGAGGGGTAGCATTGTAAGACCCAGAATTAGATAGATCGTTTATTTATTTAATTTCCATTAAATTATAGTAACACATATTATTTCTAATTATTTGTGATTGAATATTACTCGCGCCACGACGACGAAAAATACCTTATGGAATATTTTCCTTATAGTTACTTAATCACGTATTTATATTTTAGTATTTTTATATTTTTTTCCTGACTCGAATCTAATCGCGATTCGTGAAAATTAATCAAGTAATAATTAATTTCAATATTTAATTTTATAGAGTTTTATTTAATTACAAGAATAAAATTATAATTATTTTTGTGTGTATTATTTCATTTGAATTTTAGGAATTTCTCCTCTTTAATTATCTCTTTCTTCCATGAAGAGATGACCTGCTATAACAGGTACCTGCTATAACAGGCCACTTTTCTTAGTTACCTTTGATCGCCTATCACCAATGAATATTCTTTATTCTTTTTCCCTCAACCACTCATTTAATTAATCCTTATCTCTCCACATCACCTTCTCCATTCTCCAACACTCATTCAAATATCTCCTTCACGTGGGCCCCACTTTCACCAATCACATTCAGCTTTTCTCTCTTTCTCCCTCTTACCCATTCACTTCCTCTCTCCCTCTCACACTCGACAATTCTCTCTTTCTCACCACACTCATGCTTCTTCTCCATTCAAATGGCAGCAACAAGCCACCATGCTTCTTCTTCCCTTCATGGCTGAGCAAACCGCCAAAACGCCACCACCACGCGTTTTTCTCCTCTGGTTCCTAACGAACAACCACGACCAGCACCGGTACCACCGTGAGTCCCTCTCCTCCATGGCTGCAACCACCACGAGCTCCAACCACTATGGACGCGAAAAATAGAGGAAAAATAAACCCTAGCCATCGTACCTTCAAGCTCCGATCTCCGACGAACCGCTCGTCATCTCGACAAATCAACAACACCATTGAACTCCGCTCACCGTCCGCAACAAAACCCGTAAAGAAATTTCTGATTCTGACAACCTCCGCCGGGAACCGTCGCCGGTCACGGTGAACCACCGTCTTCTCCAGCCAACCTTCGCCGAGTAGTCACTGAACTCAGAACAAGGAAGCTCTTTCTCTCCTTTGTTCGAATTGATGATCAATTCATGGTAAGGAACAAACCTTTCTTCCAATATTTGATGTCCCCATTTCAAACCCTAATCTTCTTTATTCATCCTCTAATCTCCACATTCTTGGTTATGTGTGATTGCTGTCAGCTCTGTTGGTCACTAGGGGAGAAGGATAATCACGTCCAGAAAAGAGAAAGGAGAGGAGCACCATCCACAACCTTGGGAAATTGAGGTAGAAGGAGAAATAACACAATGTACTATGTTTTTGTCAAATGATGGTCTTAGGTTATATATTTTCTGATTTGGGGAAAATAAAAATTGGGTTTCATGTTTAGCAAATGTGTCAAGGTGCTGCTGTAATTGTTATATTAATTCTGTCTGTTAGCCCCTATTTGTGATTAATGAATGGGCATGAACTACAGTACAATAGCTAGGTTGTTAGAATGGAAAAAACTTGGCAGGATTTCGAACTCTTGAACTCTTTCTTAGATTGTGTTATCGAATTTGAGGACGTAGTCTTCATAAAGGTTATAGCCCTTATGTTAGGAAACTTTTGCCGCTAATTTCATGTCATTCTGACGTCTGTAGCTCAAGTTATACGCATTTTATGTACGTTGTTTATTCGTTTATGAAAATAGAGAACGTTTGAGTTTTACGCGCATTTATTCGTTATAAACGATTGCGAAAGGTTTTGAAAGTCGAACAAGTTTTTGGAGTGTTAGCGAATAAGAGTTTTGATATTATCTCCTTAGTTGATGGATATGTTAGGAATAACCTAATTGGCTAGAGATAGAGAAGTTAGGTTTGGATTTCCTGAGTAAGGAATTAGACTTTGAAAGGTATTAGTTCGAATTGATTAAGTGGTGATGGAAGTATTGACGTTGAAGACATGACTTAGGATTGAATCTTGAATTTTAAGAAGTTTATTTGTTTTACTATAAGTACTTGATTTTAGAAGGGGGTGTGAATCTTTAGAAGTTCCAGGACTCCTATAATTAAGTGATTTGTCGGAAACTAATATTTCATTCTTGAAAGTTTGGGATCCTTTAACCAATAGGATATGAGTTTTGGACTATTTATAAAGTTAAATCGTTGGGTAATGGGTTAAGCTACTTATACAGTCTTTGGACATGCACATGATCATTAGATGAGAAGGTTATTCGTTTTGGAGTTTAACTATAGTTTATGGATTCTGTGATAAGAGTTAGTGAGTGTGATCTATGAGACGTAAGATTTGTGGTATTAGGTTTGGGTAGTTGTACCACTTGGTTGAAGGTACACGAGACTCGAGATTATGTTTCACTTGTGATTGAGGATAAGTGTATAAGAAAGGATGATGATAAGATAATGTTATTTTGAGATGATGTGTGTTAATTGTTTTAATGAAGAGTTTGGTGTGTGTAGTATTGCCAAAATACCTCAATGAGTAACCTAATAGAGACGAGGAACTCTAAGGAAGACGAGAGGAATAAGTGTTCTTTATTTGCTCTTTCTATTTTAATAAAGATATGAGTATTTGCTTTTAAAGCTGATTTACCGAGTCAAAAGCTTTTGAAGCATTGTTATTGATTTGTTGTCATTATGACGACTTATTTTAATTTCTGAAGTTGATCCTAATGGTTTATAACCATTACGGAGATTGAGTTTAACTTGTGCTTTCTTTGAATCAATTTCCTGAAGTCATAGCCTTAGACTTGGAAAGTAGGTAGCTCAATTAGTAATTACGTTATGTGTATTTATGAAGGGTACGAATAACGGAAGCGCTTGGCGACAAAGCCAAAGGACAAAAGGAGGCGAGTTAACACAGGAAAGCAAAGATGTGATTGGATTGGAGTTGTAGCTTAGTAAGGAAATTGGCTAAGGTGAGGGCAACTTACTTGCGAGTTAATGACTTAGGCGTCGATAACTTCGACTTGCCTATTTGATTGTTTTGATATTGATTGAGCGGAATTGGAAAATGTTTTCTGAGGCTGCGGCCGTCATTCAAACTTGAGACTTGTGTCTCCGATTTCTGGGGCTTTAGTCGACATATGTGTTTACTCTTTGATTGTTCTATGATTGATGTTGACTGAATCACATGCTTTATGTGCTAAGTGGCTAATTGTAGGATGTGTTGATATATGTGAATATGCCTCATTGGATTGTACTAACTGAGTGTGCAATTATTTATATATATACAATGTGGAATCGTCGGAGTGTGGGTAACGAGAGTGTATGCCATGCTAGTGACAGAAACGTTTAAGGGAATGATTACTAGGTCGGTCCAAGGTCTGAACCTTTGTTGTTTTAGGAGATCGAGATCTTCTCAGGGAGTTACACGGGTTTAGGGGAAACCTTAGAACTTATAGAGTTTGAGATAAAAAGCATTAGAAATCGTTTTATAAATGAAATTCATAATACGCTAAACAACATTCGAACTCTTTAAAGTATTGATAACTTAATGAAGAAGGCTTAGAGCTTGAATAAGAGTTTGGGTATATGAGAAGTGTCGATGATCCTAGTTTAGGGGAAGCCCTGAGTGCCCTTGCACATCTGTCCAACCGATAGTTAATATTTAGACTACCTAAGGGATAAGTCCGGGAAACGAATAAGTTTCTAAGTACGATGTACTATTTTGCTCTCAGGGCAGTTCGAGCATCTAAGGATGAGTTGGATGACTCAAATAGTCATCAAGGGTGTTTGCACTCTTCGTTATGGGAATCCGAGGTCGTTAGTTCGACAATTACCTTAGGGTATTTTCAAAGACAATAGTCTTAGCTAGACACTTTGCGTTGTGAGGACGATACGATGTTTGGCTAACCATATGACATCATTCATTCATGTTTGAGGTTAATTGTCACGCCCCACTTCCATAAGTGACGAGTTTGCCCTACTCCATCACTTAGGAGTGAGCACGCGACGTGAAATAGTGAACGTTTTTTTTTCTACTTACGGTTGTCTTGTAAGATCGGGATCGCAAGAGTAAAGTGTACTCGAGCATTCCCTTTTCGTCCCCAGGTAATCGACCTCTTAACCTAAGAATGCAAAGAATAACGATGCAAACCACACGGAATATACGTAACATGCATAGTTGGCGGACAGATCCACCGCATAAGTCTACAGACAAATAGACAACACATAAGGAGGACATAGAGCCCTCAAGCACATAGTCTGGTACAGATAATCAAAATACATAAGTAGAAATATAAAGTATCATCATCAAAAACTCGGACCATACAGCTTCATCCCCTCGGATCTTCCTCCTCTGGATCCTCCTCACTGACTCCCCCACCGGCTGTTGGTACTGACACTGGCTCTAACATAGGACCCTGCTCTGACTCTCTGTCTCCGGACGCCTCGCCTCTCTAGAATCTGTGACGGTAAACTCTGGCATCTCGGGAGAATCTAGGGGATCTCACCCGCTTGCGGGCCGTGACCCGAAAGCAAGACAAGTTCCTCTGGGGTGGAGGAGATCCCATAGACTCGTGGGTTTGCGGAACCCTCTGATTAGGAGATCCCTGTGGACTCACCACGGTGACTGGTACGGCTCGGACAGGCTCTTCGGTCTCCATAGGCTCGCCTTCCTGTGGGGGCGGCACCTGTGGACTGCCTGGACTCTGTATAGGCCAACATTCTGAGCATGGGTCGGCAGGAAGAATAAGAACACCATAGGGAGCGTCACGGGAAAATCGATATGCCCTGCTCCTAGATCCTTACACCACAAAATTGTGAGTCCCTGATAAAAGCAGTATCCTGTGACTGGGTCAACATGCCAGCCAGCACGGGACGGGAAATCAGCGTGGATCGCGAGGACTGGAGGAAAGCTCATTGTTGCACCTGTTATCTGCTTTTATAAAATAAGTGCAAGGGTGAGTCATACGCAACTTTGCACAATAATACACGTTAGATAAGATAAGCGTTAAAACTCAAGCCAATATACCATTAATTACACACATGTTAGCAAACACAAGTATTAATGCAATATGGTTAAGTTCACCTTATATCTCCGTCCTTCGAACTGACTTCTCTCACTACTTCATAGGAAATGGTGAGTTCATCGCCAACCTTTTTATTTATTTTCCTTATCATGTGATGAGTATGATTTAAGGGCCCAAAGCTATCGCTTTGTTATCTTCGGAAAGTCGTCTCGGGAACATGGACACTCCTTACAGTCCACTCTTTACCGGACAATGATCGCTCAGTAGCTCACAGATAGAAGTACACGACTATGTGGTTCCTGTCACATCACATCAGGCCGGCCTTTCCGGCACCCTGCCAGTAGCTGATGGAGAGGTGGGGCCATCGCGTAAATCCCGGGTCAATTCATCTCTGACATGACCACCTTTGGCGTCTCTGTACTCCCACTCTTTTAGTGGTAGTGACAGTACTTTCCTACTCCTTATTGCTCCTTAAGTGTATTTTCAAGTATCAATCGTCTCCCCCTTATACTTCCGTTAAGTTTCTAATAAATTAGAAACAAGTATCTGCTGCCTTACTTTTGAGTAAGTACACCATAATTATTATAGAGGTGGGATCTTTAATAAGATCAGGTAGCTTTAGGAATACAAGCGGGAACTTTAATCCGCCATTTAATGGTTATGTACTTTATAATTGCTTAGAGAAAAGGGCTCACTTGCCTATCCCATTATTATTATTTATTTATTTACTCAATCTATCCTATGGGTAACCCTAAGGTGTTATAGGTAGGTCAATTTTCAAACGCAAGTACCAATAACTCAGATCCTTCCCCTCTTCCCACTACCTCAGATGCTTCAATGTATCAGAGACAATCCTGATACCATGCCATTTAGGCTCATTAATCCTAAGTACCACTATATCCCATAGTGTACTGTCATCCCCTTCTAATGTGCATCACTTCAAGCATGAATCACAATCATAGCAATTCAGCACAACAATTCATCTAACTTTCACTCTTCAAGCACAACATTCAATCATGCATCCATTAACACATAAGCAAATAATGATATGCTTTCTATCGTAATAATGATTAACTTATGAGTTGTGTACCGAGACAAGGTCTTGTATAACCCCCCTTACCTTTAACATTTACCAACTGAGGATCTTGTAGGTCTGAGATTGCTCCCTCTGAATCATTGATTATGCTAGGGTTATGATGGGCTAATCAAATTATTAAATTATTTATTATTATTACCATTATTAGTATTATTAGTATTATTGTTATTATTATTATTATTATTATTATTATTATTCCCTAAATCACTAAACTATTAAACTAATGTAATTCTAACCTAATATTGACCTTGACCAATTGAAGATATTATCTTGTATTTTCAGGTTCACTAATCTGTCCTTATTATTCTTAAGCCATTTGTCCACTAATTTTAATTCAAAACATTATCATTTTAATTATTTTAGTTGTCTAAGTCACATTATGAAAACTAAATCTACTATTAAGCTACAACTTCTAAGTCCTACCTATTATTCCAATGGTCTCAGGTTCTGTTAGTCACAAGTTTCCATTCTCGGCTTATAATCAGGTTCAGAATCACTTATTTTAAGCACTTAATTCAAAGTCTACTTGCAAATCAAGAAATCTATAAACTGAGTCTAAAACTAACATCTAAGGGTCCATTCCTATAGTTTTCTACCTCCTGAGTTCAATGGGGCCATCAATTTCAGCTTCTGAGCACTGTAATAGCTCCGATTAGCCATTTCAGAAGCTGGTCGAGAGGTGAGATTGGGGCTTTTCACCTTAGAGCTCAAACACTACAATTAGCTATCCTAGAAGGTTCTATCATCTTTCAGAAGCTCAAACCAATCAGTTTTGCATGTCAATTCGCCCTCAGGAGCTCAACCCGATAGCTCCCTTGAGCTTCAAAATTTGAATCTTGGTTCTCTCGATCCCTAGCGATTCATGGCTCTAAACTAGTCTAAAGCTTTCTAACTATGTCCTAACATGCTTAAGGGTTCAATTTGGAGCGAAATCGAGCTAAAACGAGCGAGTTGCAGAAGCTAACTCGCTGGAGAAGACGAAGACCGCCGTAGAAGACGATCGGAGGGTCTCAAAACGTCACCACCGAGCTGCTTCGGGCACTGGTTCTTGATCTACGTTTGATGGGGAGTTGAATGATGGCTATGGGTGCTGCTGTCGAGGTCTAGAACGAGAGAAAGGGTGAGTTACAGGTTGGGTGTGTCGCCGGAGCTTTGCCGGAGATGGTGAAGTTCTGGTTTCTCGACCAAAGCTTCGCCAAAATGACTCGATTCTCTTCCTCTCCTCTCCAAGAACTCAATGGGACAGAAATAAGGACCTCACTCTCTCTGGTTTGAGAGATTCGAAGAGGAGAAGTTTCAGAACTTCCTCTCGGTCTCACTATCTTTCTCGGCTATCTGGGCACTCTCTGAAGGTTCTAAGGCACTCAGTAGCTAGCTAGGGTCGCGTGGAGTTGAATGGTAAGCCTTATATAGGTTGTAGGGTGATTAAATCACTAAACCAAGCTTAAACCTAATTCAAGTTGCACCACCAATGAGTTTTCATGCATGGGGCTTATCCTAGGCTTGGAGATGATCAGAAGCAATCAGAAGGGTTCATGGGGTGCATCATGGCTGAGTTGTGGCTTATGTCATTGGCACACAAATCCTAGGGCTCCGATTGGTCGATTTCTTTATTATTTCTTCATGTCGGGACAAAACTGATGCAATATTATACTGATTCAGATCTGCTAGTGCTGAATTAGAGTGTATTTCTCTTCCCAAGGTTCATTGTCATCTCTTTTGAGTGATTAAGGTATCACTCTTTTAGTTTGATTCGGGTTTCGATCACTCTAAGACAATGTATCTATCATTGTCAAGAGATGTCATCAGATCATCTATTTAGCCCTATCCTACCTCTATCTCGAGTTCATCCTCTTACTGGGGTTATTACGACCACGTCTTTGGTACTTCTATTGTCGGGTCGCTTTAAAGTCGATTGACCGACATCTTGATTTACGTGCAAACAAGTACTACAATAAAATATCACAAATACACGCATGCACACACACCACACACATATTAACCTATTACAACTCTCTAGGGTTTCGCGTCGCCTATGAGGTCTCTACCTGGTTGGTGGGATGTGACATTATTGCGGTGGGACGCCGGACCTCGGTGGAACCACAATGATCGAAAGATCAAGTTTCCACATAATGTCTCCAAGAGTGTATCTTTAGTAGCAGACATAGAGGCTAACCTATGGGTTAAGGATGATCTGATTACAATTAGGTTATAAGTGACACCGAGTCTTATGGTTAACACAAAGGTCGGTGAAAAGACCGACTCGATACGTGCCCAGCCTGTCCGAAGCATAATTTTAGCATAACATTGCATTCATACCATGCACTTAATGATCTGATGTTGATAAACATCATTGTGAGTTTGATGATTTGATGTTGATAAACAACGTTATGTGTTTTGCTAGTTTGATGATTTATGCATGCTGATATAGCAACCTGAGGATATGACATCATATGCCATGATAAGATTTATCGACTTATATATATCTATCCATATGCTTTACTTGTTGTCTGTATTATCTAGCTTATTCTGTGAGTTGACCCTCGCGCCTTGGCTTTGTGTCTATGTTTGTGTTTGGGCGATCGGCCTGCTGCCAGACGTCCAGCAGCTGATTCAAGATGTTTCGTCGCTTGGTTGCGATGTGAGGAGATGCTACTCCACGTGGAAAAATTTTAAAAGACTCGAAGAATAGAGTCGGGTGTAAGGCTAGAGCCTTTTGGGTAAAGAGCTTACCATTGTGGGTTAAAGATTCCATGATTATTGTATAAGTATTGTTTGAGGTTTTGGGTAGGTTCCGGTGCATTGCTTTCTTGCGATTCTCCAATGTGGATATCATAGGGAGTATATCGGATTTATGATTGTAAGATCAAGTTTTGATCTAGTAGTACAACTCTATGTTTTGATGATTACAAGTTAACCTTTTGATATGAACAATTGTGGTACTCTAACGTGTTTTTCTGAGTGTGCTATTTACAGGCTCTGACCTCAACTCAATCTCACACAAATCAGAAGCACTGTGTATAAAGGGTAACCCAAGCAACGCTTTCGCATTCACCATGTTCAGTATGAACAGTGGAAAAGCTTCAGAAGTTCTGAAGCTATACAAACTCTGATGTGGACTCAGTCGTTAGAAGCTCTGAAGATCCAGAAGTTCTGATAACCAAGAAACACTGAAGGTTCAGATGTTCTGATGGTGTAGAAGACTCTGAAGATCCAGAAGCTGAATAGTGGAAACTCTGAAGTCCAGAAGCAAGAAACTCTGAAGGCCATGTTCTTCCCTCTGAGTTCAGAATCAGAAGATACAATGGTCAGAGGATCTGTGCTTTCCCTCTGACTCTGATCAACCGGCTTCACAAGTTCCAATATGAAGTATTCCCCTGATCAGAAGTCTCCTAGGTTAAAAGGTCAAGTCGCTATCCAAGTACAAAAGCAAGTGTACCTTCCTGACGACCTACCTAACGTTCTCAGCCACAGCAGAAGCTGGATTTTCCAGAACTGCCCTCCAACGGTAGCATTTCCCATGCAACGCTCAACCCTAATCCTTGGAGTATATATAGAGGCTGAAGATTGAAAGAAGCGGCTAGAAAAAAACACATATACGCGCAAGACATATTCAAAATATTCTAAGCTTTCTTTCATCTGAAATTCATTGTGTTTACTATTAGCTTTTTAGAAGCAAATCTCTTGTAAACAATTCTTTGATAAACAGTTTGTTTAGTTCCTTTAGGAGATCAAGGTTGATCGGATCCTAGAGAAGACTAAGAGAGTGAATCTTAGTGTGAGCTAAGTCAGTGTAATTGTTAGTCACTTGTAGGTTTCAAGTGCAGTTGTAACTCTTACCTGATTAGTGGATTGCCTTCATTCTAAGAAGGAAGAAATCACCTTAACGGGTGGACTGGAGTAGCTTGAGTGATTTATCAAGTGAACCAGGATAAAATCCTTGTGTGCTTTTCTATCTCTTATCTTTAGCACTTAAGTTCTCGAAAGATTTGTCAAAATCTTTAAGGTGGAAGTTTTGTTCTGAAAGCGTTATTCAAACCCCCCCTTTCTACCGTTTTTCATACCTTCAATTGGTATCAGAGCGCAAGTTCTGATTACCACACCTAACAGTGTTCAGTGATCCGGGCCGGTGTGAAAAACAATGGCTGCCACCACCAGTGAAACTCAAAGAGATGGTTACAACGCAAAGCCTCCTATGTTCGATGGTCAAAGGTTCGAATATTGGAAAGATAGACTGGAAAGTTTCTTTCTGGGTTTCGATGCAGATCTCTGGGATATTATTGTGGATGGCTATGAGCGTCCAGTTGATGCAGATGGCAAGAAGATCCCAAGGTCAGAGATGACTGCAGATCAAAAGAAGCTGTACTCACAACATCACAAAGCAAGAGCAATTCTTCTAAGTGCTATTTCCTATGAGGAGTACCAGAAGATTACAGATCGTGAGTTTGCTAAAGGCATTTTTGAATCTCTGAAGATGTCTCATGAAGGAAACAAGAAAGTCAAAGAATCAAAGGCATTGTCTTTGATCCAAAAGTATGAATCCTTCATCATGGAGCCAAATGAGTCCATTGAAGAAGTGTTCTCCAGATTTCAATTGCTTGTAGCTGGCATACGACCTCTCAACAAGAGCTACACAACAAAAGATCATGTCATAAGGGTCATCAGATGTCTTCCTGAAAGTTGGATGCCTTTGGTGACTTCAATAGAGCTCACGAGAGACGTTGAGAATATGAGTTTAGAAGAACTCATCAGCATTTTGAAATGCCATGAGCTGAAACGCTCCGAGATGCAAGATCTGAGGAAAAAGTCCATAGCCTTGAAATCCAAATCTGAAAAGGCTAAGGTTGAGAAGTCAAAGGCTCTTCAAGCTGAAGAAGAAGAATCTGAAGAAGCATCAGAAGATTCTGATGAAGATGAGCTGACTCTGATCTCCAAGAGACTCAACCGCATCTGGAAGCACAGGCAGAGCAAGTTCAAAGGCTCTGGAAAGGCAAAAGGAAAGTATGAGTCCTCAGGCCAGAAGAAGTCTTCAATCAAGGAAGTCACATGTTTTGAGTGCAAAGAATCTGGGCACTACAAAAGTGATTGTCCAAAGTTGAAGAAAGACAAGAAGCCAAAGAAGCACTTCAAGACGAAGAAGAATCTGATGGTGACATTTGATGAATCAGAGTTAGAGGATGTTGACTCTGATGGTGAAGTCCAAGGACTCATGGCAATTGTCAAAGACAAGGAAGCAGAGTCAAAGGAAGCTGTTGACTCTGACTCAGAATCAGAAGGAGATCCTAACTCAGACGATGAAAATGAGGTATTTGCTTCTTTCTCTACCTCTGAACTGAAACATGCTTTGTCTGATATCATGGATAAGTATAACTCTTTATTGTCTAAGCATAAAAAGTTGAAAAAGAACTTATCTGCTGTCTCCAAGACTCCTTCTGAACATGAGAAAATTATTTCTGATTTGAAAAATGAAAATCATGCTTTGGTAAATTCTAACTCTGTGCTTAAGAACCAGATTGCTAAGTTAGAAGAAATTGTTGCCTGTGATGCCTCTGATTGTAGAAATGAATCTAAGTATGAAAAGTCTTTTCAAAGATTCCTAGCTAAAAGCGTGGAAAGAAGCTTAATGGCTTCAATGATCTATGGCGTAAGCAGAAATGGAATGCATGGCATTGGCTATTCTAAACCAATTAGAAATGAGCCTTCTGTGTCTAAAGCTAAATCCTTGTATGAATGCTTTGTTCCCTCTGGTACCATATTGCCTGATCCTGTACCTGCTAAAATTGCTAAAAACCCTCTTAAAAAGGGATCTTTCTCTATGACTAAATATCATGCAAATATTCCTTTAAAATATTATGTTGAGACACCCAAGGTGATCAGAACCTCTGGGGTAACTAACAAAAGAGGACCCAGAAAGTGGGTACCTAAGGACAAGATTATCTATGTTGCAGATATCCTTGATAGCTCCACTGAAACACCAATCATGGTATCTGGACAGTGGATGCTCGCGTCACATGACGGGAGAAAAGCGTATGTTCCGAGAGCTGAAACTTAAGCCTGGAGGCGAAGTTGGCTTCGGAGGAAATGAAAAGGGTAAAATTGTTGGTACTGGTACTATTTGTGTAGATAGTAGTCCATGCATTGATAATGTTTTATTGGTAGACGGCTTAACACATAACTTATTGTCTATAAGTCAATTAGCTGACAAGGGTTATGATGTTATATTCAATCAAAAGTCCTGCCGGGCTGTAAGTCAGATCGATGGCTCTGTTCTGTTTAACAGCAAGAGGAAGAACAACATTTATAAGATCAGATTATCTGAGTTGGAGGCTCAGAATGTGAAGTGCCTTCTGTCTGTTGATGAAGAGCAGTGGGTATGGCATAGACGGTTAGGGCATGCCAGTATGAGAAAGATTTCTCAGCTGAGCAAGCTAAATCTTGTCAGGGGCTTACCCAATCTGAAGTTCGCTTCAGACGCTCTTTGTGAAGCATGTCAGAAAGGCAAATTCACAAAAGTCCCTTTCAAGGCAAAGAATGTTGTCTCAACCTCAAGGCCGTTGGAACTTCTGCATATAGACCTTTTTGGACCAGTGAAAACTGAGTCTATAGGTGGCAAGAGATATGGGATGGTTATCGTTGATGACTATAGCCGCTGGACATGGGTAAAGTTTCTAACCCGCAAGGATGAGTCTCATGCTGTGTTCTCTACCTTCATTGCTCAAGTGCAAAACGAGAAGGCTTGTAGGATTGTGCGTGTCAGAAGTGACCATGGTGGAGAGTTTGAGAATGACAAGTTTGAGAGTCTGTTTAATTCCTATGGAATTGCACATGATTTCTCTTGTCCCAGAACTCCTCAACAAAATGGTGTAGTTGAGAGGAAGAACAGAACTCTTCAGGAGATGGCTAGAACCATGCTCCAAGAAACTGGCATGGCTAAGCACTTTTGGGCAGAGGCAGTAAATACAGCATGTTACATTCAGAACAGAATCTCTGTGAGACCAATTCTGAATAAGACTCCTTATGAATTGTGGAAGAACATAAAACCCAACATTTCTTATTTTCATCCTTTTGGCTGTGTTTGTTATGTTCTCAATACTAAGGATAGATTGCATAAATTTGATGCTAAGTCTTCTAAGTGTCTATTACTTGGTTATTCTGATAGATCTAAAGGTTTTAGATTTTATAATACTGATGCTAAGACTATTGAAGAATCTATTCATGTTAGATTTGATGATAAGCTTGACTCTGACCAGTCAAAGCTAGTTGAAAAGTTTGCAGATTTAAGCATTAATGTTTCTGACAAAGGCAAAGCTCCAGAGGAAGTTGAGCCAGAGGAAGATGAACCAGAGGAAGAAGCTGGTCCCTCTAACTCACAAACTCTGAAGAAGAGCAGAATCACTGCAGCTCACCCTAAGGAATTGATTCTGGGCAACAAAGATGAACCAGTCAGAACCAGATCTGCCTTCAGACCCTCTGAAGAGACCTTGCTGAGTCTGAAAGGATTGGTGTCCTTAATTGAACCCAAGTCCATAGATGAAGCTCTTCAGGACAAGGATTGGATTCTGGCCATGGAAGAAGAATTAAATCAATTCTCCAAGAACGATGTTTGGAGCTTAGTGAAGAAGCCTGAGAATGTCCATGTTATTGGAACGAAATGGGTATTCAGAAACAAGCTAAATGAGAAAGGAGATGTAGTCAGAAACAAGGCAAGGCTAGTTGCTCAAGGCTACAGCCAGTAGGAAGGAATAGACTACACTGAAACATTTGCTCCGGTAGCAAGACTGGAGGCAATCAGACTGTTGATCTCCTTCTCAGTAAATCACAACATAGTTCTACATCAGATGGACGTAAAGAGTGCCTTCCTAAATGGTTATATCTCAGAGGAAGTCTATGTTCATCAACCCCCAGGTTTTGAAGATGAAAAGAAACCAGACCATGTGTTCAAATTGAAGAAATCACTCTACGGTCTGAAGCAAGCTCCCAGAGCATGGTATGAGAGACTTAGCTCATTCCTTCTGGAGAATGAGTTTGTAAGGGGTAAAGTAGATACAACTCTTTTTTGCAAGACTTATAAAGATGATATCTTAATTGTGCAAATTTATGTTGATGATATTATATTTGGTTCTGCTAATCAATCTCTATGCAAAGAATTTTCTGAGATGATGCAGGCTGAATTTGAGATGAGTATGATGGGAGAATTAAAGTACTTTCTGGGAATACAAGTTGATCAAACACCAGAAGGAACATATATCCATCAGAGCAAGTACACTAAAGAACTTCTGAAGAAGTTCAATATGCTGGAATGTACAGTGGCCAAGACTCCAATGCATCCTACATGCATTTTGGAGAAAGAAGATAAAAGTGGTAAAGTATGTCAGAAGCTCTATCGTGGAATGATAAGTTCACTTCTATACTTAACTGCATCTAGGCCAGACATATTATTTAGTGTTCACTTATGTGCTCGTTTCCAATCAGATCCAAGGGAAACCCACTTAACTGCTGTTAAGAGGATCCTAAGGTATCTGAAAGGCACCACTAACCTTGGCTTGATGTATAAGAAAACATCAGAGTATAAGCTTTCAGGTTATTGTGATGCTGATTATGCTGGAGATAGAACAGAGAGAAAAAGTACTTCTGGAAATTGTCAATTTCTGGGAAGCAATCTAGTCTCATGGGCAAGCAAGAGGCAATCAACCATTGCACTATCAACTGCAGAGGCAGAATATATCTCAGCAGCAATATGCAGCACTCAGATGCTCTGGATGAAACATCAGCTGGAGGATTATCAGATCCTTGAGAGCAATATCCCAATCTATTGTGATAACACTGCTGCAATCTCACTGAGTAAGAATCCTATCTTGCATTCAAGGGCAAAGCACATTGAGGTAAAGTATCACTTTATTAGAGATTATGTACAGAAGGGCGTACTTCTTCTGAAGTTTGTTGATACTGACCATCAATGGGCAGATATCTTTACAAAGCCCTTAGCAGAGGATAGATTTAATTTTATTCTGAAAAATCTAAACATGGACTTTTGTCCAGAGTGAAGATGGATCAGAACCTCTGACTATGATACTTCTTGATCAGAAGATGTCTAGTCCAGAAGGTAACTCAATCAGAGTGTGTGTGCCCACTGGTACTGACTCTGAAGCTGAGACAACAACACGTGTGTCAGAATTTCTGATGCATAATTCCTTGTGCCCGTGTGACAGTCTGTTATGATTGCGTGTAGATATGCTTATCTCCTGTGTGTGATTGTGTATTTTACTGTTACTATCTATCTTTAATTTTCAACCGTTGATCTTAAAGTGCTTTTTGAATCAACAACGGTTATTTGATAAAACCCACTATACACACACGTTCTCGTTCACTTCCGGTTTTCACTCTCGCACTCTCTGCTTTTCAAAACCGCCTCTTTCTTGATTTCTCTCTCGATCTCTCTTCATCCTTCAAACTTCATCTTCTACCTCAAACCTTCAACCTCTTCAAAATGGTGAGACAAACCAGAAGATCTACTGCAGATGCACCTCAGTTCCCTCACATGGTAGTTGGTTTGGCAACGGGTCAAAGGGGCTCTGAGAACCCGGCACAAGAACAAGTTCAAGCTCAAGAGCAGATTGTTCCAATTGCAGAACGGGGCTGTGCCGTTCACTGCGTATTTGCTCCTGAGGAACTCCAAGTCCTGGCAGAATGGAGATTCGACCTCGACAACCTGGCTGCAAATGGGTTTGATCTTCGTCCTGAAGTCCAAGCTCAAGGTTGGGGAAACTACTTCAACCGACTTCGAGGACCGGTGTATGAGAAGTTGGTCAAGGAATTCTGGAAGCACGCCGACTGCGATGATACTCAAGTGGTATCTCATATTCTTGGCAGGAAGATCATCATCACGGAGAAGTCATTCGTGAATCTGCTAGGTGCAGACACTGCTTATGGGTTTCGATTCCAATTCACTGAGTCGAAGCTGAAACCCAGCACCAAAGACAAAACCAACCAGGCCCTGTACACCACTTTCAAACCGGGCAAGACAAGTTACAAGGTGATGGACCTTCACCCCAAACTCAGGATCTGGCACAAGATCCTGCTCAACTGCATCAATCAGAGACCGAAGGGCAGTTCCCCATATTACATCAACTTCAACCAGAAGGCGATGCTGTTTTTCATTCAAGACAAGAGGAAGATCTGCCTTCCCTACTTCCTGTTCTCCTACTTGAAGGAGTGTATCCGGAAGTCTAGGACTACTGCCTCAATCAAGTCAGCAATCAAGTATATCCCCTTTGGGAGACTGCTGTCTGATCTCTTCATTGAGAGTGGCCTCATTCAAGACCTGATCAATGCTGGTTGCACAGAGGACTTGAGCACAATTGTCAGCGATGTCTTCACTGCCAACTCTCTGAAGAAGATGGGTTTGGTCCAGAAGAAGATTGCTCCTTCTCATGAAGACACATCTTCTGAGCTCAGAGGAAGAAGGATGCCTCTGAATGACTACCCACTGTGGACTCAAGCAGACAATCCTGAAGCCATCAGATGCTATGTTGAAGACCTCAGGGCTCAAGGATTCGAGATTGATCTTGATGATTTCTTCAGCAGACTGCCGCCAGCTCCAGAGTTTCCTTCTCCTCCCAAGAAGAAAGCTCAGAGGAAGATGGTTCTGGAAGAATCCTCTGAAGAATCTGATGTCCCTCTGGTCAAGAAGACAAAGAGAAAGCCTGATGATGGTGATGATAGTGATAGTGAGGATGGTCCTCCAAAGAAGAAGCAGAAGAAGGTCAGAATCGTGGTGAAGCCTACTCGGGTGGAACCAGCTGCTGCAGTGGTCAGAAGGACTGAACCTCCTGCCAGAGTGACTCGATCATCAGCACATTCAAGTAAGCCTGCACTTGCTTCTGATGATGATTTGAATTTATTTGATGCACTTCCTATTTCTGCCTTGCTTCAACACTCCTCAAATCCCCTCACTCCTATTCCTGAATCCCAACCAGCCGCACAAACCACCTCTCCACCACATTCCCCACGATCCTCCTTCTTTCAACCTTCTCCTACCGAAGCACCTCTCTGGAATTTGCTTCAGAACCCAACCTCTAGGTCAGAAGATCCAACCTCTCTCCTTACCATTCCGTACGACCCATTATCTTCTGAACCCATCATCCATGACCAACCAGAGCCCAACCAAACAGAACCACAACCCAGAACGTCTGATCACTCTGCTCCCAGAGCATCAGCACGTCCTGCTGCCAGAACCACGGATACAGACTCTTCAACAGCCTTTACACCTGTATCCTTCCCAATCAATGTTGTTGATTCTTCTCCCTCCAATAACTCTGAATCAATTAGAAAATTCATGGAGGTTAGAAAAGAGAAGGTGTCTGCCTTGGAAGAGTATTACCTTACCTGTCCAAGCCCTAGGAGATATCCTGGCCCTAGACCTGAACGTCTAGTTGACCCAGATGAACCTATCTTGGCCAATCCTATCCAAGAGGCAGACCCCTTAGTTCAACAAGCTCACCCTGTCCCTGACCAACAAGAGCCCATTCAACCAGACCCTGAACCCGAACAATCAGTGTCTAACCAATCCTCGGTTAGATCACCTCACCCTCTGGTTGAAACTTCAGACCCTCACCTTGGAACCTCTGAACCCAATGCTCCCATGATTAACATTGGTTCTCCACAAGGTGCCTCTGAAGCTCATAGCAGCAATCACCCAGCCTCTCCTGCACCCAACCTCTCCATAATTCCCTATACTCACCTTCAACCCACATCTCTCTCTGAGTGCATCAATATCTTCTATCATGAAGCCTCCTTGAGGCTCTGCAATGTGCACGGTCAGACTGATCTCAGTGAGAATGCTGAAAATGTGGCTGATGAGTGGAACAATCTGAGCACTTGGCTAGTGGCTCAAGTTCCGATTATGATGCAGCTCCTGCATGCAGAGGGCAGTCAGAGCATTGAGGCTGCAAAGCAAAGGTTTGCTAGAAGGGTGGCTCTTCATGAACTAGAACAGAGAAATAAGCTTCTTGAAGCTATTGAAGAAGCCAAGAGAAAGAAAGAACAAGCAGAAGAAGCTGCACGTCAAGCAGCAGCTCAAGCTGAACAAGCCAGACTTGAGGCAGAGCGACTTGAAGCTGAGGCTGAAGCTCTTAGATGCCAAGCACTTGCACCAGTTGTGTTTACTCCTGCTGCTTCTGCTTCCATTCCAGATCCTCAAGCTGCTCAGAATGTTCCTTCCAGTTCTACTCAGACAAGCTCATCCAGACTCGACATCATGGAACAACGTCTTGACACTCATGAATCCATGCTGATTGAGATGAAGCACATGATGATGGAACTTCTGCGACGTACTGACAAACCTTAGTTTTAGGATCTCTTCTTTTTCTTCTTTTTCGTTACCTTTGTTTTCCTTTGTCCAACTCTGTTTCTTTTTATTTATTTATTCTCTTTTGTTCGTTTGTGATTATATATGCATAACTATATACTTATGTCACATATGTTTGCTAAACTCGTTTTATTCATAATTGTTTTGTGTTTACATCATATTTCTTTCCATCATATACTCTAGAATGGAGGATCTCTCCTCATTCTTCTGCACTCCTGGCGCTGCTCTGACCTATCCTTCTCCAGACGCTCCAGTACATGCTGGATGTTGCTGAGCCTGATCTTTAGCTCATCCCTCTCCAGAATCTCTTCTGAAGTCTTGAGCTTCTCTTCCCAACTCACTTTCTCTTCCAGCAGCTTGAGTTCAAGCCGGCTGAGTTCTTGCACCTCCTCCACGAAGGCAAGAAATTCCTTCAGGTCTCTCTCCAACTCTGGACGCAGGTCCTCTTCCAGCAGTGTCCGTGTCAGCTCCGCGATGGTTGTTGCACCCTCTGGATGCCTGATGTTCAGGAACAAGTCCTCTTCAAAGGCCTTCTTCCTCAGCTCTTCTAGTGCTACGTTGTATGATGCCATTTTTTTTACTGAAAATTATTCGAGGTGTGAAGCTTACCTTTCTCTCCAACGCTTTTTATAGGCTTCACTTTCTCTCTGAAAGTTAATGCTCTTACAGTTTCTCGAGGTTAAGTTCTTGGTAACTGACCCTTCTATTTACTCACTTGACCGGTGGTAAACGTTCATCCCTTGCATTAACTCTTCTATTTATTTTCGCCTAACTCTGATTCTTACATCGTTTTCATTTTCTTTTAAACTTAGACCTTCTCTAAGGGGGAGTACCTTGTACTTCAAGCTAAGTTTTTCACACCCCAAGCTTTTTGCTTATGACAAAAAGGGGGAGTAAACCCAGTTTTTGATTTGTAAGATGTGTTAGTGTGACTTATTTTTCTTTTGGAGATTTTAAGAGTTCCACCTTCATGACCATAGATGTGTCACTGGGCAAATACAAGGAATACATTTCACTTCTTCTGAAGTGATTCTAAGTTGACTCTGATACCCAAGACTCTGATATCTTGTCCATGACTCTGATCACTTATGCGCTCTGATTATTCGTTTTTCATCTATGTCATAAGCTTTTCACTCTGAACTCTTATATTTTTTAGCTCAGAATCTAGACTTTACTAACGTTTTCATCAAGTATTAGATTCAGGGGGAGCTAAGCTCAGAATCAAGCAGTGACTTGAATTCAGAATGAGCAAGATAAACTATTCACATCAGGATAAGTCTTATTCTATATCTCTAAACTCTGAGTGAATTCAGTTTAATGTTTAAGAATTGTTCATCAAAAATCTTAGTTTTGTCATCATCAAAAAGGGGGAGATTGTAAGATCAAGTTTTGATCTAGTAGTACAACTCTATGTTTTGATGATTACAAGTTAACCTTTTGATATGAACAACTGTGGTACTCTAACGTGTTTTTCTGAGTGTGCTATTTACAGGCTCTGACCTCAACTCAATCTCACACAAATCAGAAGCACTGTGTATAAAGGGTAACCCAAGCAACGCTTTCGCATTCACCATGTTCAGTATGAACAGTGGAAAAGCTTCAGAAGTTCTGAAGCTATACAAACTCTGATGTGGACTCAGTCGCTAGAAGCTCTGAAGATCCAGAAGTTCTGATAACCAAGAAACACTGAAGGTTCAGATGTTCTGATGGTGTAGAAGACTCTGAAGATCCAGAAGCTGAATAGTGGAAACTCTGAAGTCCAGAAGCAAGAAACTCTGAAGGCCATGTTCTTCCCTCTGAGTTCAGAATCAGAAGATACAATGGTCAGAGGATCTGTGCTTTCCCTCTGACTCTGATCAACCGGCTTCACAAGTTCCAATATGAAGTATTCCCCTGATCAGAAGTCTCCTAGGTTAAAAGGTCAAGTCGCTATCCAAGTACAAAAGCAAGTGTACCTTCCTGACGACCTACCTAACGTTCTCAGCCACAGCAGAAGCTGGATTTTCCAGAACTGCCCTCCAACGGTAGCATTTCCCATGCAACGCTCAACCCTAATCCTTGGAGTATATATAGAGGCTGAAGATTGAAAGAAGCGGCTAGAAAAAAACACATATACGCGCAAGACATATTCAAAATATTCTAAGCTTTCTTTCATCTGAAATTCATTGTGTTTACTATTAGCTTTTTAGAAGCAAATCTCTTGTAAACAATTCTTTGATAAACAGTTTGTTTAGTTCCTTTAGGAGATCAAGGTTGATCGGATCCTAGAGAAGACTAAGAGAGTGAATCTTAGTGTGAGCTAAGTCAGTGTAATTGTTAGTCACTTGTAGGTTTCAAGTGCAGTTGTAACTCTTACCTGATTAGTGGATTGCCTTCATTCTAAGAAGGAAGAAATCACCTTAACGGGTGGACTGGAGTAGCTTGAGTGATTTATCAAGTGAACCAGGATAAAATCCTTGTGTGCTTTTCTATCTCTTATCTTTAGCACTTAAGTTCTCGAAAGATTTGTCAAAATCTTTAAGGTGGAAGTTTTGTTCTGAAAACGTTATTCAAACCCCCCCTTTCTACCGTTTTTCATACCTTCAATGATGTCATTGCATAATAGATTCCTTGTTGAATCTGATTCTTTTTGTTTGGTTGGTAAACTGGGTTCATATGTTGTTACGTTCGGGTACTTGCCTTGTTCAAGGCTGAATGTAAATTTATTTACAGTTGGGAGTATGCATGACATGTTTTAGAAATGCTTTGAAAAGGGAAAAAAATACCCGCATTTATAATTACCTTTTAGAAATTATTAGATATTTACTTTAACAGGTTACTATCGTGACTCTTGAAAGTCGGGATGTTACACGTCGCAGAGGATCTCAAAGCATCTCATAAATGCCTACGCGTTGGGGTGTAGTTGTCAGGGAGCGGCGCCGATGTCACTCAGATGGAACAGTAAAAAGGCGTGAAGGGGAGCTTTATCTCCAATTCAGTGAACAGGTACTTGTAGATGTAAAAGAAGTGGAAACTACGATGGTCGTCGTTCTGACGATGCTGCCAGGGGCGATCATCATCCGTGAAACCACGATAGACAAGGATGTTGTACAGGGGAATCTCGTGACAACAAACACCAATTTTTGAGGTAAGGCTCGAAACAGAGTCGTGGTTTCCTTAATCGGAAGGCTAGTAGATGGCTTCTTGAGAGGGGACGGTTTTGGTAGAAGGAGGAAGGTTTGCGAAGGTTCTGAGCTGGAAGGTCCTAACCTCCGACGCCTCGAGGGGAATCCCGCCAGGAGGAGAGGATTCAGCCGGCACCGTGGGCATTGTCACGCGTCGTGGGGGGGGGAAGCTGGAGTGGCGCAACGAGAGGAGTTTCTGTTTTGGTTCTTGGATGCCATGGTGAAAAGTAGAAAGGGGGTTGGGGGTTTGAAAGCAAGAGGCAAAATTCGAAGAGGGGGGGACTCACCAGGGAAAGAGGTGAGTAGGGGGTAGCCAAAAGGATGAAACACGACGGAGCCGGAGCGGTGACTAGTCGGAGGTTTTTTGGAGGAGATTAAGGATGAGAAAAGTGGAGGATTCGAAAGTGGTATATGGTGGATAAGGAGGGTTTTTATAGGAAGGGTGATTGTTGGTACAGGACGTGTGTGGCTTCTGTATAGTCGCTAGGTCGCGTGCGGATGGTGGGGAGTCGTGCCTCATGATGACGAAGGCAGATGATTGCCTTGAAGGGAGCAAGCGGCGCAATTTTGGGGGAAGTTATTACGTATGATTACTTCGGATTTCATGACCCTTTATTGCGACTTGAGGTGACGATTCGAGGAGGGCAGTTGAGATCTTTGACATATGCTAACTTTTCCAGTTCTCTGACGTGTCAACGTGCCTGGCGACCAGACTCACCACAATCGCCCCTTTAATGTGGCGACCAAGCCCACCGCGATCGTCGCTCGTGGACTCACAAAAGTCTGACTGTGCTTTTTAACGCCATGTTGGCGACCCATTTACTTTATGTGATAGCGTTTGTATTAGTTGCTTATGATCTTTAAGACACACTTAGCCCTCATGCTTCGTGCTCGGTGTCTTACGGACTGGGCGTTGCCTACGCCCAGGGGTTACCCGCTAAGCGGCGGTCGCCCATCCTGGGAATTGGGCCTCCTTCAACGAGGCTCAACCGACCTTGTAACACCTCATTTTCCGTTATTAGGTTATTTATTATTTTATTTTAATTATTATTATGATATATGGTAATTAAGTGATTTTATTGAGTAAAATACACTCCCCTCCCTTGAGGTTTGCCGATATGACAATCAGCCCCATTCTTAATTAAAATTTATACTCCACCGCACCTACTCTACCAAGTTAACTACATCTTAAAAGATGCTCACGGAATATTCTCTTAATTTCCAAACTAATAGATTTAAATTTTCAAATAATAAAAAAATTCTTTTATTATTATTTTTATTTAAAAAAGTTTAAGAAATTTACGATTAATATTTTTTTAATAATCTATTTCTATTTACTGTATTATATGTTGACGAAAGCTACAAATATTCTCACAATATAATTTATAATATTAGATGACTTTTTTCTTCACAAAATTCATCTTGGATTATATAATTTCAAGATATATGAATTATATTTTAATTTTTTATTGGTACATTAAAAAGATAAATTGCATCATCTAAGACTTCCCATACCCAACTCATATATCCCCAAGCTCTTACCACTTGAGCTATCATTCGAGGAGATACAACATCATGTGATTGAGATTAGTAAAAAGTTAAATCCATTTTTTTTGAGATATGAAACTATACATTATTCAGTTATTCTAGTAGACCAAGCACCTCATGTAATAATCATCTCTTATTTATTTCATTTCCCATTTTATTTGCTAAGATAATATTGCAACACAATATTTCATGTTGCAAGTGCAACCAATCTATGAAGCTAATAATACACTATTTGAGAAGGTGACCAGAACAATCATAAATTGTTATTGGGCTTTTCATTGGAATAAATGTCATCTAATTAATTATGAAATTTTGTTAGTACAATTAATCATGAAAAATGTTAAACGAAAAATAGAAGTATTTATTTAGTCTAAATTTATATTTGTAAACTTTTTTTTTGAAAAGTATTTGTAAACTTAAATGTTATTGATATTCCTATACAATATTGTGAAAATATTTAATTGTAAATATCTTAAACTTCTTGAAATAAAAAAGTAATAAAGGGAATTTTTTAATTTTACTATTATTTAAATTTATTAGTTTGGAATTAAAGAGAATATTCTGTTAGCATCTTTTAACATGTAGTTAACTTGTTAGATTGAGTGGGGTGGAGTGTAGATTTTGGTTAAGAATGAGGCTGAGTGTCATTTTGGCAAACCTCAAGGGAGGAGAGTGTATTTTACTCGATTTTATTAGATAATTAAGTGATTATGTTATATAGATACATAAGGTTGTTAGGTTTTAGTGGGAGTAGTTGGGAGTGGAGCTCACAAGTGTTACTAGTTTAGGGTTAGGAGTGAAATAAATAGAGAGAGAAAGAAAAATAAGGATTAGAAGAGCAGAAGGAGAGAACACATGAAAGAGAGAAGAAGAGGAGCAGAAGGAGAGAACTTGTAAAAGAGAGAAGAAGAGGAGCAGAACAAGAAACACATGAAAAGGGGGAGGAGAAGAGAAAAAGTGGAGAAAACCTAGAGTCGATCTACAAGAGGTAAGGGTTTGAATTCATATTTTCTGGATTGGTATAGTAGTGGGTTGTGATAGAAAGCATGATTTAGGAACCCTAGGATGCAGATTTTTCTAAACTGAAAGTGGATAATTGAATTTAGTGCTATGAATTGTTGAAGGAAGAGAGGGGGCAGCGCGCTTGATGCGCGGGTGGCGTAGCGCGTGGAGCATGGCGCAATTTTGAAAAGGAAAACTCAGCAAAAATTTACGAGCTCTTGAACCCTTTTTTTGAGCTGTGTTAATGACCTAATTTGAAGAAGTAGTCTGTATAAAAGTTGTAGCCCTTTCTGTTATAAAATTTTTGCTGCTGGTTTCACGTCGTTCCGACGTCTATAGCTCAAGTTATATGCATTTTAGTGAGGATGGGTTATGCTGTCCCGTTTCTCACAAACTGCTGTTAGTGTTAGATTTTTCCTGAATTTTATACTTTGACTTCGACTTGAAAATTTACAGGAATTTAGAAAACTTGTAAAAGAACCCATGGTAAAAATATTAGAATTTTTGGAGGGTGTTACTTTGAATTTCATTATATGGTGTTGTTTCTGAATTGATGATATGTGTTGAGTTGCTAAGTTACTGTGAATGCAAGTTGTGTTATTGATAACATGAAAGCTATATTTTTTGAAATTGGAGGAATTTAGAAAACTTGTAAAAGAACCCATGGTAAAAATATTAGAATTTTTGGAGGGTGTTACTTTGAATTTCATTATATGGTGTTGTTTCTGAATTGATGATATGTGTTGAGTTGCTAAGTTACTGTGAATGCAAGTTGTGTAATTGATAACATGAAAGCTATATTTTGTGAAATTGGAGGTGATTTCATATTGTTGAACTTGTGATGAATATGCTAAAATAATTAAGACTTGGAGATGGTCTGAATATGCATATGTTAGTTGAGTTTTGCACGATACATTGCATAGTTGTGAAGAGGCAATGTTTGCTAGTTCTCGTGGAAGCTTGTGACTTGTCCCAAAAATGGTGTGGTTTTGAAAGCCTAGAGCGAGGGCTTTATTGGTGGTTATCTGTCTGGAGTGGACGCGGTGATACCGCTAAGGATAAAAACTTTGGTACCAAAGACATTTGCACGGAGTCACACTTGAGTCATATATGTTACGGTATGGAGTTGTTGATGTTAAATAATTATAACTGCAATACTTTTTGGAGAATTTATTTTTTTCGTAATTGGAGATATTTATATTTGCTTTATCTAAGCTATAATTCTGGAGTATTAGCATATTGTGAAATTTATTGATTATAATAAATTTTATGATTTATTTTCTTACTTATGTATGAGGTATTTATGGAAAAAGTTTATAAGCTTTTGCATTACTTATTATTATGCTTATCCATATGATATGAGTTCTCACCCTTCTTTTGGAATGATTTTCTATGCGACATCGCTCAGGTACCGAGGATAGTGGAGCTTCTCGCGAGGGTTAGTCGGAGGAGCTAGTCTTTTAGATATGTTTTTAGTGATGGGAGTCATGTTCTGTTATGTAACACAGGGAAACGCTTAGTTTTGTACCTTGATGTTAAGAGTCATTTTATGAACTCTATTTATTTTTGGATTATGTTTTATCTTGGAGTTGAAATAAATCTGCTGTGCAATGCATATGATGTTATGACATTAAAGTTGGAAATTTATATATTTCTTATGAGCATGACATGTATTTTGATTTATGTTTCTGGAGAATAAATGTGATACCCTCTATGTTATGCATTGTACTCTGATTTATGCTATAATAATTGTGCGGGGTTTAGAGGGTATTACATACCCAACAAGAGGCAGTTACACTTATTAAGCCCAGCTCCCCCACTATAAATAGGGAGTGATTACCATTTGTAAAGGACTCTTGACTCATTTGCTAAATAACACATGAAGTTCAGTTATATTCTTTTTCTAACTTTCTCTCTCTAAGTCCAATCTCTCTACTCTAGGGGCTATACAATGTTCATGGCAAGAACATGGTTCAACTGTGCTTCAATAAACTTCAGATTTAGTTAATGAAGCTTAGAGGTTGAGATTCTAGATTAAGGGATGTGAATTTTGAACTGTGATTGTGGAATTAGTTTCAAGTTCTGGATTTTTTCGATGAAGATTGGGGAGGGACTGAGGGAGAAGATTAATGAGGGAGATGGTAATGATGATGAAGAAGGTGGTGAAGATGATGAGGACGATAACTGAGGAAACCGAAGCTGATAATTAGGATTCATAGTGTTGTTCCTTTGTTATGTTGTCTGCATTTTAGCTAAGTTAAGTTTTTGGCCAACATGTCGGACCCGATGTCACAACATCTTGCCTGTGACATCTGTCCCTGCGAAACTTGCAAAGAGTTGGCTAGGTTTTCTGTGAAGCTTCGTTCTGATTACTTGGTGATCAAGCTAGGGTATTTTTGGAAGCTTCTATGCGCCGTTCAAGGATTATATTCTATGTGATCATATCGGTTTCAATGATTTGATCTAAGGTTGTGTGGGAGTTTTATTTCTGGAATAGGAAACTTTTTATTGAAGACTTTTTCTGCAGATTTGTTTCCTAGTAACTACCTGAGTGTTGTGTGGACCTTTGCTTGTCCAAGCCCATCGAAGACAAGGCCTGGATGACTGTTGTATATGAAGACCAAAACCTAGTGTTTAGGTAGAGAGCTTCTGTTGAGTAAAACTAGGGTTTACTCTTGTATGTGTTCACACTTGTTGTTCTCTCAGCATATTCATGTATTGATTCTTTTGCTGAGAGTTGAGTTTTTGTTGTTTGATCATGAGATCTGTCTTTGCTCTTGTGTTGAGCTTTTGAATCACTGCGGCAGTGATTGAGAGAAAGTGAGAGGGGCTCTCATACTTAGGGGGAGGACTAAGTAATAAACACTTGTAGAGATAGGTAGAAAAGGTTGTGTACTGGGGTAGTTCAGTTAAGACCTTTTGTGTACAATTTCTCTGAATAGTGGATTATCTTTCTCTTGGGTGAAAACCCTCCAGACGTAGGTGATTTTGCACCGAACTGGGTTAACAATCCCGTGTGTCTTGTCTTTGTTAATGTTCTCTGTATTGCATATTCAATAAACTGTTTTGTATGAAGTTGTACAAGATGTCTTAGACATCTGGTAGAACATCTGTCCGCGTGTGCCAGAATTTCACATAGTATAAGAATGTGATGACTAAATTTAACATAAACCATTTTAAAGGGGTTGTATATGAATTAAACAGACATAAGGGACTAAAAGTGGAGCAGAAGTTAATTTTGAAATAGGCCTGTTCCGGTCAAGAACATAGAATCAAGGCATGGTGCCTAGAGTGTGTGGAGTGTGATCGGAAATCTTAGAGAGATGAACTCGTAACTGTTTAGAGAGAGAAAATATAACTGAATTTCAATGTTGTTATTGCCAAATGAGCTAAGAGTCCCTTACAATTGGTAACCGTCCCCTATTTATAGATTTGGGGTTGGGCCTTCGTGCCTTTAACCTGTCTGAATGGGCCAGTTGGGCCTTGAGGAGAGCGGCCCAAGGTCCAGGCATGTTTCGCGCCTAAGGCTGAGTCTCCTGGGCGAGGGACCCTGTGGTCTCGCCCAGTCCACAAGTCCACAAGACACCGAGCTCGAAGCATGAGAGCTACGTGAGATTTTAAACAGAAGAAACCAAGGCGAGGACTATGAAAGACTAAACAATGATAAAACCTAAAGTTTTTAACAAAATGAAAAAACAATTGCCAACAAGGCTGGGAGAATAAAGTCAAAAACCTTCGTGTTCTAAACTTTTCGCTGCACCACCCTTTTCCTAGGCAAACTGAGTCCACAAGCAGTCCCAGGGCGATGGCACTTGACCTGCTCGCCTTGCCAGCGCTACGCACATGCTCTAATATCATGACCCTTTGACAGGTGTCATGCGTTCGCCACGCGTTGCGCCCTGAAGTAGTTTTTAAGTCAGCAAATCCTTCGAATCTTGACTGCCACTTTTGAAATGTCTTTTCGATTCCTAGCGAACCCTGTCAACCCGAATTTCAACCAATAAGCTTCCGTTACGGTACCTTCCATTTAATGTGTTATGTCAAACCTTGACATTTTTTTATTTTGAACCAATCAGTATCAACGATTACAACTTTTCGCCTAACACGTTGCCTTTACTTTTTCGGGATTAATGTCACATTTTCCAAGTAATCATTCCACCTTTGTCATGATGGACACGATTTCCGAACCGACTCTTAATTCCTACTTTAAAACTTTCTTTCTTCTCCACTTTCGCCATTCTTGAACATCCAGCGATAATCCAAAAGTCATCGACTCAACATTTCCTGTGAGCCTTCTCCCTTCTTTCTCAGAAATGACTCCCAAGCGTCGTTCCCATAGGTCCTCCCGATCCCGAAGTGCTGCCTCTGCGCCCCGCACTCCTGCCCCGGCGGCTACGCCTCCTGCCGGGGGAACTCCCCTTAACGAAGATGAGAAAGATGCCTTTTGGCGACAAATTTTCATCAATCTTCCCCAGCCCACAGTCGAAGAGCCTAAGCATACGGCCATTTGTCAAACCTCTGAGCTGTCTACTGACGAGTCCATCGCCGAGTCAATTCGTAAAGCCGAAGGGCTCTGCCGTGAGAAGTCTTTGGAGGATGCCCTCATCATCGGCCCAGGCTTGGACATCCGTCGCCCCTGGAGGTGTCGTGGTCTTGAACAAAAGGCTAAAAGACCACATTTCTTCTATGTTTATGAATATTTTTACCTTGAGTTAGGAATCAAATTACCCTTTTCCCCATTCCTCTGCCAAGTCATGAGGGAAATCAACGTGGCCACTTGCCAACTCCATCAGAATGCTTGGGCCTTCATCCGTTGCTTCGAGATCCTCTGCGAAGCTATCGGCCTCAAAGCAAAAGCCTCACACTTTTTCTACTTTTATGGGGTAGACCCAAAATGCCTGAAGACGGAAACTCCCGGATGGATTTCCTTGAAATCCCTCTCAGGTCGGCAGCGCTTTTACCTTTATAAGAGTAACGTTAAGAAGGGCCCCGAGCGACGCTATTTCCGTGTGATCGTTCGTCCCCTTTACCCTGAAGCCTGCACCCAACGAGATGGATCCGTTCTATTTCCCCTTTACTGGACGAAGAGTCCTTGTGATGTTCCCCCGCCAACTGACTCGTCGCTGACCAGCGAAGACAAAGCCACCATCGGCCTTTTCGTTGGACTTCCCATCTTTGAGTGCTCCCAACTGTTGGAGGCTGTCCGCAGTGGCTCCCTCCGCTCACTCTTGGAGGGGTTCAATTTCACCGAAGCCTCGCAGCAACGTGCTTTGGCCGCTGATTCTCCCAAATTTCCTCCCACCTTTAACACCGAGGGAGTGAAACAGAAACGCACCGCGGCTAGTTCAGACACCGAAATCGCTGCCCCTCCTGCGAAGAGAGTCAGGGGGTCTTCCTCCACTACCATCATCCCCTCCGCCGAGGTGACTAAGGCCGTCCCCTCTCCAAAAGGGCCCGAACCTGCGCCGGAGGATACCGTCCAACCTTTACCCTTAAGAGAAATCCAAAAATCCAAAAGGGGTGCCCCTGGTATCGATGCTCCCTCTTCTCAGAAAGAGAGAAAAAAGAAGAAAAAGGTGAAAAGATCCAAGACCGGCGACGTTGCTGCTTTCCCTCAAGCTTTGGGGGGTGAGGAAAACGCTTTTTCAGGCGACACTGAACCATCCCCCTGCCCTAGAGGAATTGCTACCGGTGAGCCAAATCAGGAGGGGGTCCCTTCGACGATTCTCTTCCCTGATCGTCTGTCTCCTCAAGTCGAGGCGACCCTAGATGAAACCTTGCTTGACCGCCCGGTAGACCCACAGGGTGAAGACCTTGCTCCTCGCACCCCACCATCTCCCTGCCAAACCTCTTTCAAGGCCAATCTCACTTCCACTGGTGATCAAGCAGGCTCCATTCCAAACCAGCGGACTTATCCTATTGATTTCGTCATTTCTGACAATTTCTTTAGGAGCGCGAGAGTGGCTGAGATTCCCGACCTTAATCAGGCCGCGCAGGAAGCTCTGTTCAAACTTCTACGCGCAGGGTGTCTCTTCGCCCAACTGTCTCAAGGCTCAGCTTCTTCTCTAGAGATGGAGAGACTCCAGCAGGAGGTTGAAGGCTACTAGGCAGCGGGGTAGGAAGCGCACCGCAAGTATGACGAGATGCTGTCCCAAATGGTGGCTCAAACCAACAAGCAAGCAAACTTATGCATAGAGCTAAACCGCCATGAGGAAGACTTATCAGCTTGTAAAGATAGGATGGAAGATTTGGAGCTGGATTGGTTTGAACTGCGACGGGAAGTGAACGCAAAGATAGAGTCGAACAACTCCGGCAGGGCCACTTGCATCCTCAAGGATCGGGAAATCGCGTCCCTCCTCTGTGAACTGGAGGATACGAACGAGTCTCTCGCCGACGTGAGGTTGCAGCTCGAGGAAAAGAAACGGGCCCTTGCCGAGAGGGACTCGCAAATCAAGACTTCTCAGGCTAGGTCCGTGGCAGGCGCTGCTGTTGAAATTTTGGAGGAGCGAGGTCGTGGTTTCTTCCTTGCCAAAGCTCAAGTTCAACATCTCTACAAAGGAATAAACCTTGACAGCATGGGAGCATTTAAGAAAGTTACTCCTCACGGGCTTGTCGGTTGAGATGATCCCCCAGGCTATTCCGCCGAGCACTTTGCTGAAATTGAGGAAGAAAAGATGAGGGAGAAAAGTTAATGAAACACAGTTATATTCATACTAATTGTATGTACTTTGCTTTCTTGGTAATTGAATTGTATCTTTCTATTCCTTTAACTTGTTTCGTGCAATGTTTTATTCTCGAGCTTTTCGTCGCCGTTTTAGGCTCTGCCTTAAATTCCATCGCTTCGTGTTCTCCGTTCGCCTTTTAGGCTTAGCTTTTCATTTTGCTCATTCGTGTAGCGATTTTGAAGGTGTGCCAAAGAAACTAGGACTTTTGCTCAGCTTTTGAACCAAGGATTTTCTTCGCACCAATATTTCCCGTAAGAGCAGGTGCGGCCTCGAGAGTTTTTTCCCACCAAGGGCTTACACTGCTGGGGGCCCAATGGTCATATGGGTTTACCCAGACTAAGGCCTAGTTTATATTCTCGCCACATATTTCGGGGAGGTCTCTTATTCCCAAATTTCGGGGGAACTAAGGGGATAAGGGACTTGCCCCATTTTGGGGATAAGTCGCTTTCCCGCACACATCGCCAACGAGAAATCAGCGTTTCGCACTGGACTTCCCCGGAGCAATCCCCAGACATCAAGGTCGTGTAAGGATTGCCACCTTCGGAGAATTTTTCTCACCAGGCGAACATGATATAATGATCGAATTTTTGCTATCTGGGTAGCGTCGGTTCGCGCCGGACTTTCCTGGAGCAATCCCCAAACATCAAGGTCGTGTTGGGATTGCCACCTTCGGAGAACTTTTCTCACCGGGCGAACGGAGTTGAATGATTTGAGCTAGGAGTATTTCTGGCGAATATCCTTTTGTATTTGATTTCTTTGAATTTTTACATCGAGGGATGCCTCATTAAAAAACTTCCGTGTCGGTGAAAAAGAGTGCATCTTTATTTTTTAGTCCTACTTCGTGGCTAACCCCAATCGCCATCCTCTTTGCCGCGCCCCTACTTGCCTAGCTCGTCCCTCAAAGTATGGTTCCCAGCACTTCCTCTTTCATCCCCGAGGTACTCGCTATCCATTCACTCGTAGAATGCCCATTCACCTATAGTTCTTTCTTTTGCCTGTTACCCTTGACCTTCTTGTTCCTGGAGGCTATTTCCCTCGCCACAGATTTCCCTTTGTTCCTACCACCGTGTGCCGAGCCTTTCTTCTTCCGAAAGCGGTCAGGCACTTTGCTCAACCCTTGTCCATGCTTCGGCCCATCGCCACTTTCCCCTTCCAGTCGCCTGGTCCCATGCTCAAAAGAGCTGACGCTTTGAACCGCGGAAAGTTCCAAAGTGTAGCGTCCTTCAGACTCCAACGGAAGAGGTCAAAATTGCCCTCTACCAGATTTTCAAACCGTCTTTCTTGCTCAAGGGTGAGCCTAGGCTCAATCGCCAACACTCCCCTACTGAACTTATACCTTTCTAGGTCATCCATGATGCCTGCCCAGCGTTCTTCCGCTGTAATGTCTGTGAACGGTCCGTCCCATTCTGTCTTCCCGACTTCTTCTTCAACTCGCCTCTGGTTACTCCTCTGCCTTTTCGCCCTCCCATGGTCTATCTCCCGCGTCTCAACCCTTGACCTACTATGCTCGTTCTGACCTTCCTATTGAATGTCAATTTCGTGACACTGGTGCCCCTCGCCTGCTCCTTTTTTCCCGTACATGCTGAGACAATTATTGTAGCATTCCCTCGCCCTTCTTTGATCCACCACAATTTTCCCCACCTTCCCACAAAGCAGCGGGTACTTTATTGCAAGATGGGCTGTTGAAATGACGGCGCACAAACGGTTTAAGGTATTCCTCCCAATGATAACGTTGTACGAGGCTACAACTTGTATCACCAGGTACCTTACACGAAGGAGCTTGGCATTGTCCTCTATTCTAAAAACGGTGTCTAGATCTATATAACCTCGCACCCACACTTACTCGCCCGAGAACCCTACTAGCGTTCCAGTATAGGGCATCAAATCCTTATCGGTCAAACCCAACTTATCAAACGCATCCTCGTAAATGATATCGGCGGAGCTACCTTGATCCAAAAGTACCCAGCGAACATTAAAACTGTTGATCCGAACCATAACGACCACCAGATCATCTTTATGCATTTTGACTCCCTCAAAATCCGCTGATGAGATTACTATATCTGGATGCTGGAGACCAAAAGGAGCTTGGTATTGTTGCACCGAGGTTACTGCCCTGACATGTCTTCTTCTTGCGGAAGCTGTATCTCCCCCTCCGCGGAAACCTCCAATAATTGTGTTAATTGTGCCCACCGGTGGGTCGAGATCTTTATTAAATGTTTCTTCTGCGTTCTTTTTCTTGGTAGCCAGTGTTTCCTTCTTTGGCATGCGGCGGCGATCCTCCCGTCGGCGATCATCCTGTTGGCGAGAGTTCCTATACCTATTTTTCTGTTGTCGTTCTCCATTCCAATGCTCATTGCGGTCATTTAGCTGCGCTCGCCCTGCTCTGATGAGCTTTTCTATCTCATTCTTTAAACTGAAACAATCACTTGTATCATGTCCTGCTGACCGATGATACTCACACCACTTAGTCTTATCTGATTTTGGTCGCGGCGGGTCTGCTTCTCTTTCGCCCTCTTCAACGGCATGGGTCGCCTTGACCTCACGCAACAGCTCCGTTAGATGAGCACTCAGACTCTTTCCCGACTCTCCACGCCGACAAGAGTCAGCCAGGTGCCAGGGTCGGCGATGCTCAGCATTGTCCCTCCTTGGATACAAAGGGTCTCTCGTTGTCTTCTCCGCTGCCCGGACTTTCCTGTCTCGCCTCTTACTCCCTTCAACCTTGTCTTTGCTAGCTTTATGCTCTGGCGACGCGTCCCCTTGATCACCATCCTTTTCCACTGTAAGACCTGGATTTTCAGAACAAGTTAGTTTCCGACTCACGCGTAGAATCAGTGTAAGCGTGACAGGAGTTTGATATTTGAGGAAGATTAATGATGAAGAAAGTTCAGGAATTGCTTGAGGAATGTTGCGTAGTCGCTGTAGGAATTAGTGCGAGTCGTCTGGACACCTGTCTTATGGCGAGCGTGTCCAGAATAGGCTAATTTCGCTTTAGAGTAACGTTTTAAGTGAGATTTCTAATCCTTGGAAAATTTAAAGATTCTCTTTATTTTTCCTTCAACCAGCGTATCATTTCGGAACTCTGGACTATACGCACGATAGTATTCACTTTTCGGAAGTCCGACGACGCTAATTTCTTTGCTTCGAAACCCTAGTTTTGAGCGATGGATGAAGACTTTTTCTATTCGGGACTTCTAACGAAGTTTCCGTCCGAGTTGCCAGATTTGTTTCGACATGTCCAATCTTTCTCCAGAAGGAAGTTTTGTCGTTTGAGCATCACAGCAAAAAGTAGTTTTTCGGGACAGATTAACTTACACCGCTTTTGGGATTTTAGATATTGTTTTTCCCAAATCATAGATATTTATTTTGAGTTCTGGAATTATGACACCAGAATCTCTCTTAGAATTCTTCGGTGAATGTGCTGCAAAAATCGGAATCGCGAAATTTTCATTTTTCCGCGATTTCACCCGCCTATAAATAGGTGAAAAAACAAAAATCTCTTCATTCTCACCCATTCAAGGCCGCGAGCAAGGAGAGAGGAGGAGAGGAAGATTTTTCGCGAAAACTTGACCAATCTTCGTGCAGTTCGTCCCTACTTCGAGGTACTGAGGTAACTAGCATGATTCTTACCTCTGATTACCTTTTCTACTGCGTTTCTAAAGTCGTTTCTGTGCTCACAATTTTGAGCTTTTTGTAAAACTGTCTGATTTCTCTGATTTCTTGGTTGGGGTTTGTTCCCTAAGTTCCCAAGAGCCTAAAACCTCTGTCAGTAATCGCCGATTGCGATCCAGTTGTCAAGGATCTGAAAAACTGATTCAAAACCCTTTTTGTCTCACATTTCGAAACTTTATTGTCGAAAAGACGTAATCTGACTTCGTGCCTTTAGGATTTGTTGTCACGGATGTCGTTAGGATCATTGCTGTCAAATTTGTTTTCCGAACTGATAACTTTGAGGTTTTGAGCTATTATTTTGGACCAAAATGCCCCTGAACGGCCGTATTTCGATCCGATTGTCCGAAAATTGTTCCGAAAGTTTCTTTGCCTTAGTTTTACCCTAAAACTACCTTGTAAACTGATTTGATCGAAGAAAAAGAGCCGGCCGAGAGCTATTCCTTTAGGGGGGGGGGGGAGTTTTCGTTTTCGAAAACTTGTCTTTTCGTACCCGATTGTCGTATTCTGAAGCTTTAATGCTTTGTCTATCGTTTATGTGTTGTATTGCGATCGAACTAATCGATTTTGTTTGGATTCTGATTTGTTTTTCTCCGAGGTTCAGTTGACGGAACTTTGGAATATTCAGAGCATTTGCTTGAAGGAAACTTTGATTACGAGACTGGATCAGCTCGAGGTTCGGGCAACTTACATATTAGCTATGATTGCATGATAGGCGTCGATAAATTCGACTTATGTTTTATCTGATGTTGATTATGATGATGAGTTGATGTTATGATGCTTTTCCATAACTTGTGATGTTGTGATATTGTTGGTTTGTGCGTTTTGACGCGATTTCGGAGTGGGGAACCTCTGAACTGGTTAAAGTTGGTGTTTCGGGTTGGATGAACAACCCTAGGCAAGTCCAAATGTGGGGTTTGAGACTTAGCCATATGTTGGAATTCTTAGACTTTCCCCGGGAAATGTATTTTGGGTGGTTGATCTTTGAAAACTTAGAATGATAGAGCTTTGAAAACTAAAGACTTGGGAAACTTAGACTTTGAGAAATAAACTCATAACCTGACTAATGTGAATTGAAATTATTTTTATTAACGAATAATCATAGGAGAAACTAAAGGGGAAATTATTTACGAAAGACGGGGAAAAGTCGACTTTGTTGTGGGTTTGGAGAGTTGTTGGAATTGGGGAAAGCCACTGAGGTGAGCTACGGTGATGAGTGAAAGTCACCAAGTACTTTAAGTACTTTTGTTGTTGGGGTGTGTTGTATTGACCGACACTAAACCCTTGTGTTCTATTGTGGCGGGAGTTGTGTTGTATTGACCGACACTAACTCCGAGTCGTGTTGTATTGACCGACACTGACTCTGGGCTTTGTTTGCGGGTTTTGTGGAGGGAGTTGTGTTGTATTGACCGACACTTACTCCGAGTTGTGTTGTATTGACCGACACTAACTCTTGGGTTGTTTTGAGATTGGGTTTGAGCTAAACGCTTGTGTGGTAAGGACGATTCGATGTTTGGCTAACCGTATTGCATCAATCGGGTGAATAACGGGAATGGTTCACCTGTGCATTTCATGGTGAATAACAGGAATGGTTCACCACTGCATTAATGATGAATAACGGGAATGGTTCATCATACGGTGAATAACGGGAATGGTTCACCAAGGATGAATAATGGGAATGGTTCATCCAGGATGAATAACGGGAATGGTTCATCCATAGTGAAGAACGGGAATGCTTCACTTGTGGCGAACGGGAACGCGTCAAAAATCCGGATCATATTGTGAATTTCACGCATACATTCATTCTGACTTGAATTGTGTGCTGTTTGTTTATGGAAGCATTGTTAGAGCCATAACATGCTAGGATTATCTATATGTTATATAACAACATATGTATTTATACCCCATATCACATGTTGAGTGTATATCTACTTATTTCTGTGAGTTGACCCTAGCGCCTTGGCTTTGTTTGTATGTTTGTGTTTGGGCGGTCGGCCTGCTGCTAGATGTCGATGGCCGACTGGTTCTCGATGGTCTCTCCCTCGGGGGGAGATCAGATATGACCTTGTGGATAGGGATGCCCCCACCGCTTGGGTGATCGATGTGGCTGGTCACCAGGCGACATACAGGGGAAGGGTCATGGAGGACCGGACGGATGAGCGAGGACGCCTGACGAGGGGAGTGCTACGGCGTATGGAGCTGAGTTTTGACTTGCCGCCCTCAGTTCACTATGGACCAGGCATTGGTCATGGACCACCTGCACCACCTTCGACTTCACCTTCTGTTGAGGAGGACCCGGCGGAGATCGAGCCTGCTGTTGCTGCACCTGTTGCGCCACCTCCTGCTACTGCCATTGCCCCTACCGACGTGGCGTCGTCCTCTAGGCTCGTGCAGCTGATGACCCTATTTTAGTAGTCTTTTTAGGGTCATTTCATCGGTTGTTTTGAGTCTTTTTGTTGAGTCTCATGTAGTGTTTCATGCATTCTCATGCATTTTATTCTTTTCTTTAGTTTTTATATCGTTTTGGTAATTTAGTAGTTTTTTAGGTAGTTTTCTTGCATTTTCAGTAAAGTTTAGGACTTGCATGGTTTTGTTGTGTTTTATGAGGGACTTCTTGTGCTAATGAGCTCTTGGAGGTTCTAGAATCTTCCTTGTCTTGTTGGTTAGGTTTGGAGTGCAGAAACTGAAGGAGAAGGAAGGCCAAGAAGCATGGAATTGATGAAGAACTTAAAGAGAATTGAAAAGAGGAGTTTCAGAAGCCAAAAAGTCATTTTCAGGCGAGCTAGAGCGCCTAGGCGCTGGGAGTGGGCGCCTAGGCGCCAATAGGGTCAGAGAGCTTGTTTTTCAACATGCAATTGGCGCTCAGGCGCTCTGAATTGGCGCATGAGCGCCCAGTTTCGTTTGTTTTTGCCTATAAATAAGGCTTAGGCCAATTTCTTTGATACATTTTGACATTTTCACTCATTTTTGGTCAAGTTTGAGAGCTGAGGAGAACTTTGGGGCCAAGGGAGGCTTCCAACTTGTACTTTTCCTCAGGTTTTATTTACATTTTCTTCATGAATTCACTAGCCAGGAGTGGCTAGTTCTTTTTTTGCTTTGGGTTAAGAGATTCTATGAAATTTTAGTTGTTAAATCCTATCTCTATGCATGAGTCTTAATTCAATCTTGTATTTCAATTCCTTATTGCATGTTTAGCTTTGGTGCACCTTTGCTATAGGCTAGATTATAATCAAATGGAAATTTGTTATGATTTAGGGACATGAATTGGAATAGATCCTTCTATACTTGCTTCTAGGAATAGAGTGAGGGTAGGGTTTTGTTGGCCTGAATAGCCATGCTATCATACCTCTTATGAATGTTTAAGTAACACAAGGAATTGGGCTTATCTTTCAATTTGAGAGAATTACTTTTGTGAGGAATCAACTAGTAAGTACATAGGCTATATCAACAAGAGTGTAATCAAGGATTCACATGCATAGGATAGTTGGACTAAAATGGATTAGATGATCAAAAACCCAAGGCAATTTTCCATCAATTGTTATTTACATCATTTTCAACATTGCTCTTTTGCAAATCTTTTGTCACAATCAACCAAAATCAATTTCTAAATTTTACTGTTTTAAGAACTTGCAAACTTTAGGCTTAAATCAACAATTCTCACTCACAATCCCTGTGGTTCGATATTTTAAAACCCGGAGGTATTCGTACACTTGCGAATTGACCAACAAGTTTTTTGCGCCGTTGCCGGGGATTGTTTGTGGTTTTCGGTTTAAGTTAAAGAGTTTGTTTGTTTGTTTTACTAAGCATTGCATTGAATAGATGTTACTAACCTTTTCTCTATTTTTGTGATTTCAGTTTATGCACAGTAGGCTTGGCACGGATCCATTGCTGTTTGATCCGGAGCCTGAACGTACTCTTCGCCGTCGTCGAGCCCAACAAAGGCTTGAAGCCATGGCTGCTCAAATGACGGAAGAGGAGATGCAAGCCCACATTGAAGAAAGAGTGAATGAGGCTCTTGCTCAAAGACTCCAAGAGCAAGAATTGGAGAATGCCAATCGTTCTCTTAGAGACCTCACCTCGGCTGCCATGAGCTACGATTATCCGGGCAGCATAGTTTCCCCCGATGGCACGGGAAACTTTGACCTGAGGCCGGCATTCATCAACTTGGTGAGCCAAAGTCAGTATGGTGGAGGTGCTCTTGAAGATCCTCATGCACACATGGAGCGGTTTATCCGCAATTGCAACACCTACAGAGTTCAGAATGTTTCAGCGGACACAATCCGTTTGAGTTTGTTCCCTTTTTCATTGAGGGATACTGCTGAAGAGTGGTTGAATTCACAGCCCCGACTTGGCTGAGAAGTTCACCACAAGGTTTGTTCCAAGAGCCCTCTTGAGGAAGCTCAAGAATGACATCATGACTTTTACTCAATCCACCGATGAGAATCTCTATGAAGCTTGGGAGAGGTTCAAGAAGCTCTTGAGGAGGTGTCCTCAACATAACCTTACTCAAGCTGAGCAAGTAGCAAAGTTCTATGATGGTCTCCAATATTCTTCGAGGTTTGGTTTGGATGCGGCTTAAAGTGGAGAGTTCGATGCCTTACTTCCACAAGTGGGGTATGAGTTGGTTGAAAAGATGGCTATAAGAGCCATGAACTCTAGTAATGATCGCCAAGCCCGAAGAGGAGTCCTTGAGGTTGAAGCTTATGATCAACTTATGGCCTCCAACAAGCAACTCTCCAAGCAAATGAATGAGATTCAAAATCAAATGAAGACTACCAAGATTGGTGGTCGAGTTGCCAAGGTGGAGTGTGTGACTTGTGGAGGGCCACATGACAGCGAAGAGTGCACAGAGACTAGACCGGTGGAGGAAGTGAAGGCTATGGGTCAAGCTCGGAATGACCCATTTTCAAACACTTACAATCCAGGATGGAGGAATCACCCTAATTTTTCTTGGAGGCAGGGTAATAATGGGCAAGGAAATGGTTTTCAAAGACAATTTCCTAGCCAAGGATTCCAAGGCCAAAGCTCAAGACAACCTCAAGAGCGAGGAGAAGGTGAAGGTAGTGGTTCCAAGAAGAGCTTAGAAGAGTTGGTGGAAACTTTCATCAACCGGACGGAGAACAATTACAAGAATCAAGAGGCGGCTATCAAAAATCTTGAGAATCAATTTGGCCAGCTGGCCAAGCAAATAGCCGAGAGACCTCAAGGTAAATTTCCTTCCGACACTATCCTCAATCCTAAGCAAGAGAATGCCTCTGTTGTAGCCACTAGAAGTGGGAGAGTGATGAATGAATTGAAGAAAAAAACAGAGGGAGAAAAGAGAGAGGAGATAGTGGGAGAAGAAGTAGTCGTACCTATTAAGGTGAGAGAGGAAGTTGATCTTACTCCTGAAACTAGCAAGGTTCCATTCCCTAAAGCATTGGCTAAGAAGAGCTTAGATAAAAAGTTTTCAAAATTTGTTGAAGTTTTCAAAAAGCTCCACATTAGTATTCCGTTTGCCGATGCTTTGGAACAAATGCCTATATATGCTAAGTTTATGAAGGATATTCTGCATAAGAGAAGAAGGTTGAAGGGAGTAGATGAGACGGTGTTGATGACGGAGGAATGTAGTGCCATTTTGCAGCGGAAGATGCCGAAGAAAAGAAGGGACCCCGGAAGTTTCACTATTCCGGTGGAAATTGAAGGCATGGCGGAGGTGGAAGCCTTGTGTGATCTTGGAGCGAGCATCAATTTGATGCCGCTCACCATGTTTGAGAGGCTTAACCTAGGAGAGGTTACCCCAACCATGCTCTCCTTGCAAATGGCGGATCGATCCCTTAAGACTCCATATGGGATTGTGGAGGATGTAATGGTGCGGGTGGACAAGTATGTGTTCCCCGTAGACTTTGTTGTGCTTGATATGGAGGAGGATGAGAAGATTCCTCTCATTCTTGGTCGACCTTTCTTAGCTACTGGTAGAGCTAAGATTGATGTTGACAAGGGTCACCTCATTCTCCGTGTTGGTAAGGAAAAGGTACGATTTTCTGTTTTTAATCCTATGATTGAGACTAACCATGACAATGACTTTGTCTGTGATGTGATTAGAAGCAGGTCGAAGGTTTCAGAAGAGATCCCCAAAGTTAATGACCAAATTGATGAGTTCCATCCGGCTCTCATCAAGCTTGTTAATGGTAACAAGTATGGGGGGTCCAAGTATGAGAACTTACATGCTCATATGGTGAAGTTTACCCAAGCTAGCACCCTTGCTAAGATTGAGGGCGTTTCAAGTGATGAAGTGAAGATTAAACTCTTCCCTCATTCTTTGACAAGGGAGGCTAGAGCTTGGTTTGATGAGCAAGAGGACATTGCCTCATGGGAGGATTTACTCCAGAGGTTTTGTGCAAGGTTTCTTCCTTGCACTTGTGGTAGGATAATCAATGGAAAGGAATTTCCTTCCTAACACCATCGGAAGGAGAGTCCACCTAGGACTATAACTTAGGGCTAAATGGGAGACAACCCATTCTTTTTATTTTATTATTTTCTATCTTTTAATTTTGTAGTATTTGAGGTGTTTAATTTCAAAAAAAAAAAGAAAAAAAAAGTAAAAATTTTTGGGAAAAAACTGGGTTGAGCGCCTAGGCGCCAATTAGTGGCAGAGGCACTGCCTCTGGCACTGGTGTGAGCGCCTGAGCGTTCCCCTCGAGCGCTCGAGCGCTCCTGTTCGTATTTTTGCTTACATTTTGGGTTTTAAAACCCCAACCTTTCATTTCTCCCACTCTTAACTCCCTTTCCTTCATAAAAAACGCACCTCACTCTCTCCAAACCCCATTTCCACTTCTAATTTCTCACTTGCACACACTTTGGCTCTCCCATTTGCTTCCAAGTTCTGCATTGTTTCAAGTTCCTTTCACTTGCACCCACTCACTCTCAAGTCAAGGTAAGTTCCAACTTTCACTTTCCTTCATTTTTGTTCATGGGATTTGCAATGCATGATTACAAGGGGGTTTGGGTGAGTGATTTGTGTTAATGCAAGTTGGGTTTGGGTTGTATATACTCATTGGTGGTTGATTTTGTGCTTAATTAGAAAGGGGTTGTAGATTTGTGAGGAATGGGTAGTTAGGATTTTGTGGATTAGTTTAGTTTAGCTTTTGCTTATAAGGTGTTTGATAGAATGCCTCAATGGGTTCTCTTAGTCGATTTTTGGCAAGTGCTTGTGGTAGTCTTTCTTTCTTCGCCAAAATCACTAAGAAACTTGTTGGGTGCTCTTAGGTTGTTCGTTATTTTTATTTTTGTACAAAGTTTCTCCTCTCATTTCTTTTTATTTTTTTTTGAACTAACGTTTCTAACGTTTGTGGCTTGTGTTTGGGTTAACAACTTTGCAGATGCCTGTGAAAAGAGCAAGAACCAACACAAGAGCTGCAGCTTCTTCCTCCACCTCCCGGAGTTTTGATCGCTCCCGCTTCCTATCAGCGATTAAGGAGGAGTTTTACCGAGCTCATCTAGCACACAAGGAGTGTGTGAAGGAGCGGGGAGTTTTGTATCGGGAGGGAAGGAGAGACCTCTTGGGCATGCAAGAAGCCATGGAGATTAGGAGGTGGAAGAATTGGGTCAACCCCATTCCGTTTGCTTGTGAAGTCATGGTTAGGGAGTTCTACGCGAACACCTACTGTGACAATCAAGAGGACAGGTCCAGGCCGCCGGTGAATTCATCTTGGTTCAGGGGAGATGTGATTGACTACAATCCAGCAGTCATTCGCAGGCATCTTGGTCTCCTCACGGAGGACCAAGAGAAGGAGCTTTTTCCCGAGAAGGCCACTTATCATGAGCTCTTAAAGGAGAAGTCACCGGAGATCTTGGAAGACATGAAGGCAGTGATTGTTAGGCCTGGGCGGGACTGGGAAGCAGTTGATGATGAGATCATTTTTGTGAGAAGGAAGGATATGACACCGCTGGCTAGAGTTTGGGCTGAATTTTTGCAGGATTCCCTCATTCCAAGCTCTAACAAATCTGAAGTTAGAGAGGTTACATTGGTTGCTATCTATTGCATCGTGAGAGGCCATCCTATGGACGTGGCCACCATCATTGCTGGTCGGATTTATTCCCTCTACAACAGGAGTAAAGACAAGCATCGGCCCATCTTTCCTCACTTGATTTGCTCTTTGATTCATGCGGTGAGGGACAGAGCTAGGAGGCCAGTCCATGTTATTGAGAAGAGGTTGCCTGTGGCACCTCTGCTCAGTAAGGAGAGGATCGCTCAACTTTATAAGGAATGGACAGCAAGGATGCCTCAAGAGGATGAAGAGGAAGAGGATCCTGAGGAGCCAGCGGAAGAAGATGAAGAAGAAGAGGAAGAAGAAGAGGAGGAAGCAGAAGATGTTGAGGTGGTGAATGAGGTGGTTACTCCACCACGTGCTGACCCTTCTCCTGCTTGGATGGAGGCCGCTTTCGGGCGGATGTTTTTGAGGCAAGATCGCCTACACAGGGATCTTGACCTCCATTGGAGGGGAGGTCGCACATCAGACCCCAGGTACAATGGGCCCTTGGATTTTAATACCTTGGAGCAGGGGATGATAGACTTGAGCTTGATGCATGATGCCGGAGTTCATCCGGATTATGGCGATGGAAGGGGTGATCATGACCCCATGGAGTGACTTTGTTGAGGTAACTCTACTCTTAGTTTAGATCATGCATTGTTTTAGCTGGTTTTGTTTTTGTCTTTGGGTCTTTTACTTCCCTATACTCACATGCTTTTAGCTATAGTTTTGCTTCCCTACTAGTGCTGTTTTTGAAAATGCTTTCGTGAATACTTGTTGTGTTTTGGGGATGAGTGATTGCATGTTGGGGAAGAGAGGAGGAGACTTCGGTCTTCCGAGTGTTTCTTGAGAAAGGAGTCGAGGTGAGTCCATTAAGGGTCTATCTTTGACCCTTCACCATAAAAATTCTCTGGAGGATCCTGACTCACTTGCAATTCTTGGTTCTGCGTTAATTTCACTCATAGCATGCTTAGTGATTTCTGTTTTATTCTTGAGACTTATAAGATTTCTTGAGATTCTGAGTTTGTGGTTGAACATTGCCCTTAGTTGTCCCATTTGAGCTTAATTGGAGAATCTCTTTGTAGCCAAAAGTTTGGGACGGATGTTTGGTTGGAATATTGGGGGAGTGATGGTCCTTGTTGTGTTGTATGGAGCTGAAAAATTGAGAAATAGTCTCTTGCCCCAAAGAAAAAAACAGTGAAAAAGAAGAAAGAAAAAGAACTCCTAACCAATAGTTGGAGTTGAAAAAAAGAGAAAAAAAAGGATTTGAAAAGGTGGGTGCAAGAGACTTGTGCAAAGAAAAAGTGTTGTAAGCTCCGGGGTTATTGGAAGAGGACCACACTCAATGTGCTTGAAAGCCTAGTTTTCCTTTAGGGACCAACCACCATCATGCTTTACCTAGCCAATGTTTCAACCCTTATGGAAGTCTCTTTGAATATTTGCATGTTTGATCTTTGTTGCTATTGAGTGAATGACATTCAGGACCTATGAACTTGCTTGTATGCTCAGTGCACTAAATGAACATCTCATCCTAGGATTTGTAGATCTAAATGCTTCTCATGAATGGACTCTACACTCTTCTCTTTTCAAAAGATGCATGAAGTAGGTTGTTGGGTCTTTCTCTTGGAACTAGCTGTAATTACTTTGTCGCCCTGTTTTTGTGAAGTATTCCTTGTTGAGAGCACTTGTGTGGGAGCATTTCTTGCGCTTGAGGGCAAGCGAGTGTTATTTACGCTCGAGGACGAGCTGCCGTTGAGTATAGTGGTGTGATGACCCTATTTTAGTAGTGTTTTTAGGGTCATTTCGTCGGTTGTTTTGAGTCTTTTTGTTGAGTCTCATGTAGTGTTTCATGCATTCTCATGCATTTTATTCTTTTCTTTAGTTTTTATATCGTTTTGGTAATTTAGTAGTTTTTTAGGTAGTTTTCTTGCATTTTAAGTAAAGTTTAGGACTTGCATGGTTTTGTTGTGTTTTATGAGGGACTTCTTGTGCTAATGAGCTCTTGGAGCTTCTAGAATCTTCCTTGTCTTGTTGGTTAGGTTTGGAGTGCAGAAACTGAAGGAGAAGGAAGGCCAAGAAGCATGGAATTGATGAAGAACTTAAAGAGAATTGAAAAGAGGAGTTTCAGAAGCCAAAAAGTCATTTTCAGGCGAGCTAGAGCGCCTAGGCGCTGGGAGTGGGCACCTAGGCGCCAATAGGGTCAGAGAGCATGTTTTTCAACATGCAATTGGCGCTCAGGCGCTCTGAATTGGCGCCTGAGCGCCCAGTTTCGTTTGTTTTTGCCTATAAATAAGGCTTAGGCCAATTTCTTTGATACATTTTGACATTTTCACTCATTTTTGGTCAAGTTTGAGAGCTGAGGAGAACTTTGGGGCCAAGGGAGGCTTCCAACTTGTACTTTTCCTCAGGTTTTATTTACATTTTCTTCATGAATTCACTAGCCATGAGTGGCTAGTTCTTTTTTTGCTTTGGGTTAAGAGATTCTATGAAATTTTAGTTGTTAAATCCTATCTCTATGCATGAGTCTTAATTCAATCTTGTATTTCAATTCCTTATTGCATGTTTAGCTTTGGTGCACCTTTGCTATAGGCTAGATTATAATCAAATGGAAATTTGTTATGATTTAGGGACATGAATTGGAATAGATCCTTCTATACTTGCTTCTAGGAATAGAGTGAGGGTAGGGTTTTGTTGGCCTGAATAGCCATGCTATCATACCTCTTATGAATGTTTAAGTAACACAAGGAATTGGGCTTATCTTTCAATTTGAGAGAATTACTTTTGTGAGGAATCAACTAGTAAGTACATAGGCTATATCAACAAGAGTGTAATCAAGGATTCACATGCATAGGATAGGTGGACTAAAATGGATTAGATGATCAAAAACCCAAGGCAATTTTCCATCAATTGTTATTTACATCATTTTCAACATTGCTCTTTTGCAAATCTTTTGTCACAATGAACCAAAATCAATTTCTAAATTTTACTGTTTTAAGAACTTGCAAACTTTAGGCTTAAATCAACAATTCTCACTCACAATCCCTGTGGTTCGATATTTTAAAACCCGGAGGTATTCGTACACTTGCGAATTGACCAACAGCAGCCGAGGAGGGAGTCTGTTGTCCCATCTGCCTCACGTCTCTTATCTTTCTCTTCACCGCACGGCTACCGTGTGGACCCCTTGATGAGGGTGGTGGAGGAGGATGTTCTTACAGGAGAGGTGGATGTGGAGACCGGCTCGACTAGGGCGGTGCGCAGGACAGTTAGGAGGGAGGTCATGGATCTGGACACCGAGATGATTACGGTGGATTCCGACTCTGACTCCGAGAGCAGTGGGGAGAGTTATTCGCCGAGCAGCGATGAGGAGGAGAAGGATTGGTGAGCTGAGCTGGGAGGGTAGGTTAGACTAGCGTCATTTTTTGTGTAGAGCTCTGATCGTCAGTTTCTTTGGGACAGGGTAGGTTCCGATGTGTGGCTTTTTTGTGTGGTTCTCTTGAGGAGGATCACAGAGAGTCTATCGGAGTATAGGGGTCTTTTGTTCAGGCCATTTTTGGGAGCCGACTTTCTCTGGATAACTGTATATTTTGATACTTTTACCTACAGTGCTGGTTTGTATATATTTGCCTGCGGGCGCGTGGCGGGAGAGTACAGCTGAGGCTGTACATGTGTACATTTGTATATCAGTTAGTTTAGTGATGGGTTATATCTTTATTTCTTTATCGCTTTTATTTAAAGGAATCAAACGAAAAAAAATTACCTGTTTTCCGCGTAAAGTTTATTTTTGGTTACTAAAGTGACACCCGGAAATCGGGGTGTTACATCCACCTTCGCCCTTCGACGCTTGAAAGCGTCGTCCTCCTCATCAAGGATGTACGTGTTCGCCCGCGCGCGTACCTCCGCCATCGATTTGGCCGGCTTACGACTCAGTTTGTTGTTTAGCTTTCCAAGTTGTAGACCATTTTTGAAGGCCCGGGCACAGGCATTCGGCTCCGATTCCTCAATCTTTACCGACGCAGCACTGAATCGTTTCACGTATTGTTTCAGAGTCTCCCCTGCAGATTGTCGCACGTTGTACAAGTCCTCGATCGTCACTTGCTTAGTCTTGCTCGCTGAGAACTGGACGAGGAATTTGGACGAAAAATCTTGGAAGTTGGTGATGGATCTTCGCGAAAGAGTTGTGAACCACGCCATTGCTGTTCCTTTGAAAGTCGCTGGAAACATTCTGCACTTGACTGCGTCTGAAGCGGCGCTAATCACCATCTTTGTATTGAAATACAGTAGGTGTTCCTTTGGATGTGCTTTCCCGCTGTATGTTTCAAGGACTATATTCTTCATATTATCAGGAATGGCCACCTCCCTTACCGTTGCTGAAAATGGCTCAAATTCAGCCACAGTCTCTGCCTCGCGCTCTCCTTCGTCCTGCTTCTCGTAACGATAATACTCTAGCTGCTCCTGAAGATAGTCGTTCCGCTACCTTATCTCGTCGATGCTGCTGATCAAGTGTCTCCAATCTTGTCCGGAGATCGGAGCTTGAGGTGCCTGCGTCTCTCCTCCTGAGTCCTCAGGTGACTTTTCTGGCCACCTTCTTTGTTCCGGTGACGCTGGCAGTGAAGGCAGCCGAGGTGTTGGACACGGAGGAGGCGGGGGCGGAGCCGGAGGGGTTACTGGAGATGTGATGACCCTATTTTAGTAGTGTTTTTAGGGTCATTTCTTTCTTTGTTTTAAGTCTTTTTGTTGAGTCTCATGTAGTGTTTCATGCATTATCATGCATTTTTATCTTTTCTTGAGTCTTTATTTTGGTAATTTTGTAGTTTTATAGGGACTTTTCTTGCATTTTAAGAAAGTTTAGGACTTGCATGGTTTTGTTGTGATTAATGGAGGACCTCTTGTGCTAATGAGCTCTTTGAGCTTCTAGATTCTTCCTTGACTTGTTGGTTAGGTTTGGAGAGCAGAAGCTGAAGGTAGTAGAAGGCCAAGAAGCATGGAATTGAAGGAGGACTTAAAGAGGATTGAAAGAGGAGTTACAGAAGCCAAAAAGTCTTTTCCAGGCGAGCTTCAGCACCTAGGCGCTGGGAATTGGCGCCTAGGCGCTAGTGCATTTTTCAGAGGGTCAAGGAATTGGCGCCTATGCGCCAATTAGCTCCAGAGAGCATGTTTTGGGCATGCAATTGGCGCTCAAGCGCTCTGAATTGGCGCTTGAGCGCCCAGGCTCGTATTTTGTGGCTATAAATAAGGCTTAGGCCAATTTCTTTAGGGAGTTAGACATTTTTACTCATTTTTGATCAAGTTTGAGAGCTGAGGAGAACTTTGGGGCCAAGGGAGGCTTCCAACTTGTATTTTTCTCAGGTTGTCATTACATTTTCTGTATGAATTCACTAGCCATGAGTGGCTAGTTTCTTTTTTTGCTTTGGGTTAAGAGATTCTATGAAGTTTTAGTTTGTTAAATCCTATATCTATGCATGAGTTCTTGATTTAATCTTGTATTTCTTTTCCTTTATACATGTTTAGCTTTGGTGCACCTTTGCTATAGGCTAGATTATAATCAAATGGAAGTTTGTTATGATTTAGGAACATGAATTGAAATAGATCCTTCTATACTTGCTTCTAGGCATAGAGTGAGGGGAGGGTTTTGTTGGCCTGAATACATATGCTGATTAACTTCTTATGAATGTTTAAGTACACAAGGAATTGGGCTTGACTTTCAGTTTGAGAGAATTACTTTTGTGAGGAATCAACTAGTAAGTACATAGGCTATAGCAACAAGAGATAAATCAAGGTGTCACATGCATAGGATAGGTGGACTAAAGTGGATTAGATGATCAACAACCCAAGGCAGTTTTCTATCAATTGTTATTTACAACATTTTCAACATTGCTCTTTTGCAAAACTCTTGTCACAAACAACCAAAACCAATTTTTGAATTTTATTGCTTTAGAAACTTGCAAACTTTAGGCTTAAATCAACAATTCTCACTCACAATCCCTGTGGTTCGATATTTTTAAAACCCGGAGGTATTCGTACACTTGCGAATTGACCACCAAGTTTTTGGCGCCGTTGCCGGGGATTGTTTGTGGTTTTGGGTTTAAGTTAAAGAGTTTTTTTGTTTGTGTTACTAAACTCTTGCCGGGGATTGTTTGTGTTACTAGACTTGGCATGGATCCATTGGTGTTTGATCCGGAGCCAGAGCGTACTCTCCATCGTCGTCGAGCTCAACAAAGAGCTGCTGAGATAGCCGCCATGGCTGTCCATATGACGGAGGAGGAATTGCAAGCCCATATTGATGAAAGAGTGAATGAGACTATTGCTCAAAGACTTCAAGAGAAAGAAGCGGAGAATGCCAATCGTTCTCTTAGAGACCTCACCTCGGCTGCCACGATCTACGATTATCCGGGCAGCATAGTTTCCCCCGATGGCATGGGAAATTTTGAGCTGAGGCCGACATTCATCAATTTGGTGAGCCAAAATCAGTATGGTGGAGGTGCTCTTGAAGATCCTCATGCACACATGGAGTCGTTTATCCGCAATTGCAACACTTATCGAGTTCAGAATGTTTCAGCGGACACCATCCGCTTGAGTTTGTTCCCTTTTTCTCTGAGGGACACTGCTGAAGAATGGTTGAATTCACAACCCCAAGGTAGCATCACATCTTGGGAAGACTTGGCTGAGAAATTCACCACAAGGTTTGTTCCAAGGGCCCTCTTGAGAAAGCTCAAGAACGACATCATGACTTTTGCTCAATCCACCGATGAGAATCTTTATGAAGCTTGGGAAAGGTTCAAAAAGCTCTTGAGGAGGTGTCCTCAACACAACCTTACCCAAGCTGAACAAGTAGCAAAGTTCTATGATGGTCTCCAATATTCTTCAAGGTTTGGCTTGGATGCGGCTTCAAACGGTGAGTTCGATGCCTTACTTCCACAAGTGGGGTACGAGTTGATTGAAAAAATGGCTATAAGAGCTATGAACTCAAGTAATGAACGCCAAGCCCGAAGAGGAGTCCTAGAGGTTGAGGCTTATGATCAGCTCATGGCCTCCAACAAGCAACTCTCCAAGCAAATGAATGAGATTCAAAATCAAATGAAGACTACCAAGATTGGTGGTCGAGTTGCCAAATTGGAGTGTGTGACTTGTGGAGGGCCACATGACAGCGAAGAATGCACAGAGACTAGACCGGAGGAGGAAGTGAAGGCCATGGGTCAAGCTCGGAATGACCCATTTTCAAACACTTACAATCCAGGATGGAGGAATCACCCCAATTTTTCTTGGAGGCAAGGTAATAGTGGGCAAGGAAATGGCTTTCAAAGGCAATTTCCTAGCCAAGGATTCCAAAGCCAAAACTCAAGACAACCTCAAGAGCGAGGAGAAGGTGAAGGTAGTGGTCCCAAGAAGAGCTTAGAAGAGTTGGTGGAAACTTTCATCAACCGGACGGAGAATAATTACAAGAATCAAGAGGCGGTTATCAAAAATCTTGAGAATCAATTTGGCCAGCTGACCAAGCAAATAGCCGAGAGACCTCAAGGTAAGTTTTCTTCCGACACTATCCCCAAACCTAAGCAAGAAAATGCCTCTGTTGTAGCCACTAGAAGTGGGAGAGTGATGAATGAATTGAAGAAAAAAACAGAGGGAGAAAAGAGAGAGGAGATAGTGGGAGGAGAAGTAGTTGTGCCTATTAAGGTGAGAGAGGAAGTTGATCTTACTCCTGAAACTAGCAAGGTTCCGTTCCCTAAAGCATTGGCTAAGAAGAGCTTAGATAAAAAGTTTTCAAAATTTGTTGATGTTTTCAAAAAGCTCCACATTAGTATTCCTTTCGCCAATGCTTTGGAACAAATGCCTATATATGCTAAGTTTATGAAGGATATTTTGCATAAGAGAAGAAGGTTGAAGGGAGTAGATGAGACGGTGTTGATGACGGAGGAATGTAGTGCCATTTTGCAGCGGAAGATGCCAAAGAAAAGAAGGGACCCCGGAAGTTTCACAATTCCGGTGGAAATTGAAGGCATGGCGGATGTGGAAGCCTTGTATGATCTAGGAGAGAGCATCCTTTTGATGCCGTTCACCATGTTTGAGAGGCTGAACCTAGGTGAGGTTACCCCAACCATGCTATCCTTGCAAATGGCGGATCGATCCCTCAAGACTCCTTACGGGATTGTGGAGGATGTCATGGTGAGGGTAGACAAGTATGTGTTCCCCGTGGATTTTGTTGTGCTTGATATGGAGGAGGATGAGAAGATTCCTCTCATTCTTGGTCGACCTTTCTTAGCTACTGGTAGAGCTAAGATTGACGTTGACAAGGGTCACCTCATTCTCCGTGTTGGTAAGGAAAAGGTACGGTTTTCTGTTTTTAATCCTATGATTGAGACTAACCATGATAACAATTTTGTTTGTGATGTGATTAGAAGCAAATTGAAAGTTCCGGAAGAGTCCCCCAAGGCTAATGAAAAAGTTGATGAGTTCCATCCGGCTCTCATCAAGCTTGTTAGTGGTAACAAGTATGGGGGGACCAAGTACGAGAACTTACATGCTCACATGGTGAAGTTTACCCAAGCTAGCTCCTTGCTAAGATTGAGGGTGTTTCAAGTGATGAAGTGAAGATTAAACTCATCCCTCATTCTTTGACAAGGGAAGCTAGGGCTTGGTTTGATGAGCAAAAGGACATTGCCTCATGGGAGGATTTACTCCAGAGGTTTTGTGCAAGGTTTTTACCAAAACCTTGCACTCATGGAGAATTGGTCAATGGTAAGGAATTTCCTTCCTAACACCATCGGAAGGAGAGTCTACCTAGGACTATAACCTAGGGCTAAATGGGAGATAACCCATTCTTTTTATTTTGTTCTTTTCTATCTTTTAATTTTGTAGCATTTTAGTTGTTTAAATTCAAATATATATATATATATATAAAATTTTGGAAAAAACTGGGCAGAGCGCCTAGGCGCCAATTCACGAGCGCCTAGGCGCCAATTAGGGGCAGAGGCCCTGCCTCTGGAACTGGCTTGAGCGCCTGAGCGCTCCCCTCGAGCGCTCGAGCGCTCTTGTACGTGTTTTTGCCCACATTTTGGGTTTTAAAACCCCAACCTTTCATTTTCCCACTCTTAACTCTCATTTCTTTCATAAAAACACACCCCACACTCTCCATACCTCATTTCTACCTCTCATTTCTCACTTGCACACACTTTGACTCTTTCAATTGCTTACAAGTTCTGCATTGCACCAAGCTCATTCCACTTGCACCCACTCACTCTCAAGTCAAGGTAAGTTCCATCTTCCACTTCCCTTCATCATAGTTCATGGGTTTTGCAATGCATGCTTCTTTTGGGATTTGGGTGAGTGATTTGTGCTAATGCAAGTTGGGTTTGGGTTGTATTTTTCATAATGGGTTGATGTTGTGCTTAATTAGAAAGGGTGTGTGAATTTGTGAGAATTGGGTAGTTAGGATTTTGTGGTTTAGTGTAGTTTAGTTTTTGCTTACTAAGTGTTTGTTAGAATGCCTCAATGAGTTCTTTTAGTCGATTCTTGGCAATTGCTTCTGTGGTTGTCTATTTCTCTTTGCCAAAATCACTATGAGGCTTGTTGGGTGCTCCTAGGTAGTTCTATTTTTCATTTTTTGTACAAAGTTTCTCCTTTCATTTCTTTTTATTTTTGAACTAACATCTCTAACGTTTGTGGCTTGTGTATGTGCTAACAATTGTGCAGATGCCTGCAAAAAGAGCAAGGACCAACACAAGAGCTGCAGCTTCTTCCTCCACCTCCCGGAGCTTTGATCGCTCCCGCTTCCTATCAGCGATTAAGGAGGAGTTTTACCGATCTCACCTAGCACACAAGGAGTGTGTGAAGGAGTGGGGAGTTCTTTATCGGGAGGGAAGGAGAGACCTCTTGGGCCTGCAAGAAGCCATGGAGATTAGGAGGTGGAAGAATTGGGTCAACCCCATTCAGTTTGCTTGTGAGGTCATGGTTAGGGAGTTCTACGCGAACACCTACTGTGACAATCAAGAGGACAGGTCCAGGCCACCAGTGAATTCATCTTGGTTCAGGGGAGATGTGATTGATTACAATCCAGTAGTCATTCGCAGGCATCTTGGTCTCCTCACGGAGGACCAAGAGAAGGAGTTCTTCCCCGAGAAGGCCACCTATCATGAGCTTTTAAAGGAGAAGTCACCGGAGATCTTAGAGGACATGAAGGCAGTGATTGTTAGGCCTGGGCGAGACTGGGAAGCAGTTGATGATGAGATCATTTTTGTGCGGAGGAAGGATATGACACCGCAGGCTAGAGTTTGGGCTGAATTTTTGCAGGATTCCCTCATTCCTAGCTCTAACAAATCTGAAGTTAGAGAGGTTACAATGGTTGTCATCTACTGCATTGTGAGAGGCCATCCTATGGACGTGGCCACTATTATTTCTGGTCAGATTTATTCCCTCTACAACGGGAGTAAAGAAAAGCATCGACCCATCTTTCCTCACTTGATTTGCTCTTTGATTCTTGCAGTGAGGGACAAAGCTAGGAGGCCAGTCCATGTTATTGAGAAGAGGTTGCCAGTTGCACCTATACTCAGTAAGGATAGGATCACTCAGCTTTATCAAGAATGGACGGCAAGAATGCCTCAAGAGGAGGAAGAGGAAGAGGATCCTGAGGAGCCAGCGGAAGAGGAAGATGAAGAAGAAGAAGAAGAAGAAGAGGAAGAAGAAAATGTTGAAGTGGTGAATGAGGTGGTTACTCCACCACGTGCTGACCCTTCTCCGGCTTGGATGGAGGCCGCTTTCGGGCGGATGTTTTTGAGGCAAGATCGCCTACACAGGGATCTTGACCTCCATTGGAGGGGAGGTAGCACATCAGACCCCAGGTCCAATGGCCCCATGGATTTCAATACCTTGGAGCAGGGGATGATCGGTTTGAGCTTGATGCATGATGCCGGTGTTCATCCGGATTATGGTGATGGAAGGGGTGAACATGACCCCATGGTGTGACTATGTTGAGGTATTCCTACTCTTAGTTTAGGTCATGCATCTTTAGCATATTTTTCAATTTGTAGATTTTGTTTTTCTTTTTACCATGCATTGTTTAGTTAGTTTTTCTTAGGTCTTTTACTTCCCTATACTCACATGCTTTTAGCTATAGTTATGCTTCCCTACTTGTGCTGTTTTTGGAAATGCTTTTGTGAATACTTGTTGTTGTTTTTGGGGATGAGTGATTGCAAGTTGGGGAAGAGAGGAGGAGACTTCGGTCTTCCGAGTGTTTCTTGAGAAAGGAGTCGGTGAGAGTCCATTAAGGGTCTATCTTTGACCCTTCACCATAAAAATTCTCTGGAGAATCCTGACTCACTTGCAATTCTTGGTTCTGCATTAATTTCACTCATAGCATGCTTTGTGATTCTTGCTTTATTCGTGAGACTTGTAGGATTTCTTGAGATTCTGAATTTGTTGGTTGAACATTACCCTTAGTTGTCCCATTTGAGCTTAATTGGAGAATTTTTTGTAGCCAAGAGATTGGGACGGATGTTTGGTTGGAATATTGGGGAGTGTTGGTCCTTGTTTCATTGGAATGGAGCTGAAAAAAGTTGGGAAATAGTCTCTTGCCCCAAATAAAAAGTTAAAAAAGAAAAGAACTCCTAAACAAGAGTTGGAGTTGAAAAAAGAAGAAGAAAAAAAAGTTTGAAAAAGGGGATGCAAGAGACTTGTGAAAAAATGTTTTTTTGTGAAAAGCTCCGGGGTTATTAGAAGAGGACCACACTCAATGTGCTTGAAGCCTAGAATTTCCTTAGGGACCAACCACCATCATGTTTTACGTAGCCAATGTTTCAACCCTTTTGAAAGTCTCTTTGAATATTTGCATGTTTGATCTTTGTTTCTATCGAGTGAATGACATTCAGGACCTATGAACTTGCTTGTGTGCTCAGTGCATTAAGTTGACATCTCATCCTAGGATTTGTAGATCTAAATGCTTCTCATGAATGGACTCTACACTCTTCTCTTTTCAAAAGATGCATGAAGTAGGTTGTCGGGTCCTTCTCTTGGAACTAGCTGTGATTCCTTTGTCCCCCTGTTTTTCATGTAGTATTCCTTGTTGAGAGCACTTGTTTGGGAGCATTTCTTGCGCTTGAGGGCAAGCGAGTGTTATTTACGCTCGAGGGCGAACTGTTGTTGAGTATAGTGGTGTGGTGACCCTATTTTAGTAGTGTTTTTAGGGTCATTTCATTCTTTGTTTTAAGTCTTTTTGTTGAGTCTCATGTAGTGTTTCATGCATTATCATGCATTTTTATCTTTTCTTGAGTATTTACTTTATTTTGGTAATTTTGTAGTTTTATAGGGACTTTTCTTGCATTTTAAGAAAGTTTAGGACTTGCATGGTTTTATTGTGATTAATGGAGGACCTCTTGTGCTAATGAGCTCTTTGAGCTTCTAGATTCTTCCTTGACTTGTTGGTTAGGGTTGGAGAGCAGAAACTGAAGGTAGTAGAAGGCCAAGAAGCATGGAATTGAAGGAGGACTTAAAGAGGATTGAAAGAGGAGTTACAGAAGCCAAAAAGTCTTTTCCAGGCGAGCTTGAGCACCTAAGCGCTGGGAATTGGCGCCTAGGCGCTAGTGCATTTTTCAGAGGGTCAAGGAATTGGCGCCTAGGCGCCAATTAGCTCCAGAGAGCATGTTTTGGGCATAAAATTGGCACTCAGGCGCTCTGTATTGGAGCTTGAGCGCCCAGGCTCGTATTTTGTAGCTATAAATAAGGCTTAGGCCAATTTCTTTAGGGAATTAGACATTTTTACTCATTTTTTATCAAGTTTGAGAGCTGAGGAGAACTTTGGGGCCAAGGGAGGCTTCCAACTTGTATTTTTCTCAGGTTTTCATTACATTTTCTGTACGAATTCACTAGCCATGTGTGGCTAGTTTCTTTTTTTGCTTTGGGTTAAGAGATTCTATGAAGTTTTAGTTTGTTAAATCCTATATCTATGCATGAGTTCTTGATTTAATCTTGTATTTCTTTTCCTTTATGCATGTTTAGCTTTAGTGCACCTTTGCTATAGGCTAGATTATAATCAAATGGAAGTTTGTTATGATTTGGGGACATGAATTGAAATAGATCCTTCTATACTTGCTTCTAGGCATAGAGTGAGGGGAGGGTTTTGTTGGCCTGAATACATATGCTTATTAACCTCTTATGAATGTTTAAGTACACAAGGAATTGGGCTTAACTTTCAGTTTGAGAGAATTACTTTTGTGAGGAATCAACTAGTAAGTACATAGGCTATAGCAACAAGAGATAAATCAAGGTGTCACATGCATAGGATAGGTGGACTAAAGTGGATTAGATGATCAACAACCCAAGGCAACTTTTTATCAATTGTTATTTACAACATTTTCAACTTTGCTCTTTTGCAAAACTCTTGTCACAAACAACCAAAACCAATTTCTGAATTTTATTGCTTTAGAAACTTGCAAACTGTAGGCTTAAATCAACAATTCTCACTCACAATCCCTGTGGTTCGATATTTTTAAAACCCGGAGGTATTCGTACACTTGCGAATTGACCAACAAGTTGCCTCCTCTAGATGAATCGTCTGGCGGCGCGGTCGGCCTCGAACGCGACGTGGCGGCGAAGTACGTCGTCGCACGGGGTCTTCTTCCCGTCGTCTGCGATGTGTTTCCATCGACACCTACGAATGATCACGAAAACTCAAGAACTAACGAAATGTCTCACAGAAAACCAGAGAATTTCTCCTTCAATTCACGATCCACGTAGTCCGGGAATCAAAATTCATCGATCCCCATAGACGGCGCCAATGTTCTGGTCAAGAACATAGAATCAAGGCATGGCGCCTAGAGTGTGTGGAGTGTGATCGGAAATCTTAGAGAGATGAACTCGTAACTGTTTAGAGAGAGAAAATATAACTGAATTTCAATGTTGTTATTGCCAAATGAGCTAAGAGTCTCTAACAATTGGTAACCGTCCCCTATTTATAGATTTGGGGTTGGGCCTTCGTGCCTTTAACCTGTCTGAATGGGCCAGTTGGACCTTGGGGAGAGCAGCCCAAGGTCCAGGCATGTTCCGCGCCTAAGGCTGAGTCTCCTGGGCGAGGGACCCTGTGGTCTCGCCCCGTCCAAGGCCTCTGGAGCATTTACACTAATGGCGACGGAATAAAAAAAAGGAAAAAGGACTTTCAGTCCCTTTTTTTGGGGGGCACCCATGCGGAAGTTTCTCCCCCTTTAACGGTCAAGCCAATTGCATCACTCGTAAATCATTTGCGACTTCAAAACTTTGAATGCCACTATAGCTTTGTTCTGTCACATGTTCTTCTTAGGGAAAGAAATAAATCAAATAATAGAGTTCAGGTGACTTTTATCTATAATATTATAAGGTTTGTTTTCATTTACACTTTTAATAAAAAATTAGTTGAAAGTGGGACATGAATTTAAAGTTTAATTTCTTACATGGATGCCTACCATATTGCTTGTCGTTGTGGTTTATAAAACATGAGATTTCTTTTGATTATTTATAGGTTACTACAATGTATCTGTGAATAGCATATAATAATTACGGAGCTATATATATACTTGTACCATTTTGGTTCAATTGTCATATTAAGTATTTGATTTTTTAGAATTAGTTAACAGACAAAAATTGAAAAATATCATTTTTTCTTTTTTTTGAAATTAAAATATATCTTTTAAAAGGTATAAAAATTATCATAATTAGAATGATTTTAATAAATATTAAAAAATGAATAAATTAAAGGTTTTTTTTTGTAAAATGATTAAAACACCCACCAATTTAAAAATATAGTATTTTTATGGGAAATTTAAAATATATTAATATAACAAACAAAACTATTTTTAAAATTAAAAAACACCAACCAACCTAAAAATATTCTAAGAACTACGTGGCCTTGAAGACCTAATTGCACATCGGGGGATAGGGCAGACATGGGTTGGGTTGGATGGATTTTCAGAATAATTAGGATTTGAACCGATCAAAACTGTTTGGATTTAGTTGGGTTGAATTTCGTGAATTTTCACCTACGAATCCGAACCAACTCAATCCGACAATTTTCGCGTTGGTTTGGATGGATTGATTAGATCACTATATTAGAATAAAAATAAATCTAAAATATTGGAAATTATTAAAAACAAGTAGTCCAAGTCTCTAACATCTGTACAACAACATCTATACAACAACACATAACTAAACAAGTACTTCAAGTCTTTAAATATGACAAGTAATTACGAACAAATTAAACTCAAAGAGTAAAAGGAGTTCCAAGCGCACTCAAGTTTTCTCAATACAAAGAGGTTATCATCATTATATAAACGTGTTCCATATTGGCCTAGTGCATTATCAATTTCAATTACTAAATCAAGTCTTATTTCCTTTTGTTTCAAAAACTCTATAAGCCAAAAGATTCGAATAACCTCTAAGTAATCCCCCGAGAAGGTCTCGATCCCTAAACAAGGCAATGACTCAGACTTCAGGTTAGGCCTGCCACACATTCTCTTAAGGTCCTATCATTGACATGGCATAACCTAGTGTCTTACCACACTCTGAATATTCAGATATACGCATAAGTTATGTCAACACAGTTTAGTAGGAAAGCATATGCACAAATACATCAAGCTCTATTGAACGATGAAACAGTAATTCAGTGCTGTAAAATATAACCTTGTCCTAAAACTAGAAAGAGTAAGACAGTTTATATGTGCGATACAACATCCCTATCCTAAAACTAGATAACAGTAAGACAGAAACCACAGTAAACGGCCGAAGCCTCACAGTCAATATTGGCATAAGCCTAAATCAATAATGGCATAAGCCTCAGCAATCAATAATCAATACAAGTCAAATTCTCGACACCTAAAGCATTATCTAGTAAAGTAAGTTTACCTCACCTCTCGTATGCTCTGCTCTGTCCTGCAAATCCTCAGCTTGCTCCAAGTCATCTCCTCTAGGTCCAGCTAAGTCAAAACCTTAAGCGAAACAACATTGCTTATTCACTAATAGACAAATCGATCTAACCAATGCTAACACTGACTTTACCCCTTAACCAGCTCGCACAAAACAAGGAAGAAAAGCTCCACTCCATTCATGTTATCCCAACATTTCTTAGTCACTCATAGTTCAATTACTTAACGCAAAGTAATTGCTCACATTCCGGGCGAAGGTCATAATTCGCAGGAACATTCTATGGTGTTAATAAGAGGAGGTAGAGTGAAAGATTTTTCAGGTGTGAAATCCCATTGTATTCGAGGAGTCAAGGATTTGTTGGGAATTCCGGATCGAAGAAGAGGTAGATCAAAATATGGTGCAGAAAAACCCAAATCGATATGAATGGAGGATACCTCTGGAACTTCTTTTTCTCGGTCAAGAGAGGTACGAAGTCACGAAAGGAGAGGGAACAACCACAACGTTATGCCCTAAAATAGAAACGGAGCCCTTCCGAATTACCTATAATGGAGTCTAATACACTAGACGACGAAAAGGAGAAACCGGGCCGACGAAAGAATACCGCTCGTCCGATTTCTTCGTCCGGTTTTTTTTTCACTTTTTTACAGATATTTCGTTTCTAAGTTTCCGGACTTGCCCTTCACACGATTCTATCATAAAATGCTTGTTCCAATCGGAACTGCACGCTAAGTAAAAAAAAAGGTTCTCTTATTTCTAGAGAATTCCTGTATGGATGAAGGAGTTCAATTTGAAATTCTGAAGCCCGGAGATGGATAGGTGGTTTCTTGTAATTTGGGGAATATTTTAGTTAACAAATATGGATTACCCATGGTCTCAGTGTCTCAGGATTAAGAGGATCCTAAAATATAAGCACAATATGATTTCTTCATTATAGATTTATAAATTTTTAGAGAAAACGATGGATAGGATTTCTGACTTCCACTTCCTATAGGACATGAGGGCTTCAAGCCTATGCTAAGAGAGTAAGGTTCTTGTCTCGATCCTTTTTATTTCTTTCTTCTTTTGCTTTCCCTGCTAATCTCTTCTCGGAAATTTATTGCTTGACTTTAAACTAAACAATCAAGAAATCCTCTTCCCACGCCTACTAAAAAAATAAAAAATGACTTTCAACCTTCTGCCTCGACCGTTCTTCACTTCAGCCCGACAGGCTCCTTAAGGTCATAGCCCATGTCCTTCGCTTCTTTGCAATCAGACTGTACTTTCTCTTTCTTATCTCACCATCGGCGACGATTCTTTCCAGCGTAGAAGAAGACTTCCGGGCTACCCTGTGAAAGATGAGGAAAAAAACCTTCCATTGAGAGGACGAATGTCGCTCCACTCCATTAGGGTCCTCTGCCTGAGAAGGTTGTTGTAATGAAGGAAGTGGCAACTTTACCGAGAGTTGAAGTAATTCCCCCAGCCCCTGTTTAGAGATTTTGTCAACAGGGTCATGCTCTTTGAGATAGCGTTGATCGTAAATCCCTTAGCTTTCGAGGGATTCGGAGAGGTCTACGAACCTGTGCTTCGGCTTTCGCTGGCGGGCTTTCGTCATCCATCACTGTCTGGGATGGGCCATCGATGTAAAGACGTGCATCCGTACAGATAGTATGCCTAGACTCCTTTAAAAAAGGGCTTATTGTTGGTAAATACCCAGTTTCTCCCTTCTCATCAACGTATTTGAAGCATTGATGAAGGGTGGAAGGTACCACGCTGTGGATCCAAGCAGGAAGTTTAGGAGGTGTCACCGTCAATCACGTAAGAAGTGACCTCAGTCTTCAGATCCCATGTTTGGCACACACAAGAGACTAATCTTGCCGATGGCTCTTTGCGAGTCGGCATTGTACCCCGGAATAGTCACCTTGGTCTGACTTAGCCGGCTCGTAGGATTTAATTCCAAGATCAGCTAGGGCCCGCAGTGGCATCACGTTGATGGAGGCCCTAGGGTCGATCTCTACCCGCGGTAGCCTTCTTACTTTCCCCAATGTCACTGGTGAGATAAAGAGGCCGCTTATGTATGCTTCTTCCTGTCCAACAAGATGTCTTATGTCGAGAAGGTTATATCTGCACTCTGGACTTTCTTCATTGGTGCTTCCATGTACTTATCTTCGATGCTTTGAACGTCCACCCTGTTGACATGTAGGGCATACTTTTCTTTGCTTCCTTCCTACTACTAAGCTGCTTTCTTTATAGGCTAAAGCCTCCTTATCTACGGTAGCTGACGCAGCAAGACCCGAGGAATCGGATACGAATCTTTTTCAGTCTCTTTCGCTGGGGCAAAGCAAAGAGGGAGGACTTTCGGAAGAAGGCGTCGTCTGCTGATGATCTTGAGGTTGGGAGGTAAGTCAGGGGGAGAATGCTTGTGGATAGCCCGTGAATATTCCTTACGTCAGGCTTTCCCCCGGAAGAGCTGATGCTACTTACTAAGAGACTTCCGTTAGTGAGGCTTAGATTTATTCTAAGGGCGCTACAGCAAGCTACCTTTTTTTAGGTCGTGTAATAGGGAGGTGTAAGCCTCGAAAGCCTTTAGTACTTCGGTAGGGCGAGCAGCCCTTAAACAAAAAAAAAGGTTTGGAACTCTTCCCGTATTTCTGCATTTCATTCTCTATTCGGCCCGCCTAAAACAAAATGAGAAAAAAGGATAGGACTATTGATTCGAAGTCACTACGAAAGGGTCGGTCAATAGCATAGCTCTTTATTTCCCCGGTCTCCTTTGAAGGTATGAAAAACGGTAGAAAGGGGGGGTTTGAATAACGTTTTCAGTATAAAACTTCCACCTTAAAGATTTTGACAAATCTTTCGAGAACTTAAGTGCTAAAGATAAGAGATAGAAAAGCACACAAGGATTTTATCCTGGTTCACTTGATAAATCACTCAAGCTACTCCAGTCCACCCGTTAAGGTGATTTCTTCCTTATTAGAATGAAGGCAATCCACTAATCAGGTAAGAGTTACAACTGCACTTGAAACCTACAAGTGACTAACAATTACACTGACTTAGCTCACACTAAGATTCACTCTCTTAGTCTTCTCTAGGATCCGATCAGCCTTGATCTCCTAAAGGAACTAAACAAACTGTTTATCAAAGAATTGTTTACAAGAGATTTGCTTCTAAAAAGCTAATAGTAAACTCAATGAATTTCAGATGAAAGAAAGCTTAGAAGAATTTAAGATTGTCTTGCGCGTATGTGAATGCTTCTAGCCGTTTCTTTCAGTCTTCAGCCTCTTTATATACTCCAAGGATTAGGGTTGAGCGTTGCATGGGAAATGCTACCGTTGGAGGGCAGTTCTGGAAAATCCAGCTTCTGCTGTGTCTGAGACTGTTAGGTAAGTCGTCAGGAAGGTACAGTTGCTTTTGTACTTGGATAGCGACGCGACCTTTAAACCTAGGAGACTTCTGATCAGGGGAATGCTTCATATTGGAACTTGTGAAGCCGGTTGATCAGAGTCAGAGGGAAAGCCTAGATCCTCTGACCATTGTTTCTTCTGATTCTGAACTCAGAGGGAAGAATATGGTCTTCAGAGTATCTTGCTTCTGGACATCAGAACTTCACTAATCAGCTTCTGGATCTTCAGAGTCTTCTACACCATCAGAACATCTGAGCCTTCAGTGTTTCTTGGTTATCAGACTTTCTGGATCTTCAGAACTTCTAGTGACTGAGTCCACATCAGAGTTTGTATAACTTCAGAACTTCTGAAGCTTTTCCACTGTTCATACTGAACATGGTGAATGCGAAAGCGTTGCTTGGGTTGCTCTTTATACACAGTGCTTCTGATTTGTGTGAGATTGAGTTGAGGTCAGAGCCTGCAAATAGCACACTCAGAAAAACACGTTAGAGTACCACAATTGTTCATATCAAAAGGTTAACTTGTAATCATCAAAACATAGAGTTGTACTACTAGATCAAAACTTGATCTTACATCCTTTCGAAGGAAAGGCCTTCGCATTCCTAATCCGGTAGGGGGCCGGACGGCTTTGTTTGCCCCAGCTTGGCTAATCGCATCCCCGCGCAACGACATTCTTTGTGCGCCCCTTACCGTTCTCGCTCAGTCTTTGCAACGGCTGGGAAGGCTGTCGTTGAAGCGAAGCCTATCGCCACGCCGACCATCAAAGATTTGATGGAATGGCCCAGCCCACCCAAGAGCGCATATGTAATATAGGAACTCATGGCTGGATACAATCCTTATGGTTTTGATATCCGGTAGGAATAATCAGAATCAAAGTCCAAGTTGGTTGGTGAGCCTAGTGATAGGAGACTATCTAGCTTGGTTCGGAGAGCACTTGTTGGGTTAAAGATTTTTTTGTTGCTAAATGTTACGGCCTAAATGCTGAACTATTGACTGTACTTGTTCGGATGGGTGTTCACCCCAAAGTGTTCCCGGACCGCATGCATACATACGTAAGTAACTTAGTGCAACATGGCAAATTTCATTGAGAGGAATCAGCAAAGAAAAGAAAAACGGGTCAACATCTTAATGTGTATTTTTTAGAGATTGTCCTCGGCTCAGGCTGAGGAGTGTCCACATGAGTTCGTTGAGGTGTCTGCACAGGTTCGAAGACGCTCTTTTATATTATGTCAAGAGTTCGGATTGCTCCACCTAAGTAGAACGAAAAGATGGAATTGGAAATTCAAAGGGGGAGCCTGAAGCTTCGCTTCCGGTAGCTTGTTGACTCTGCTAATTAGAAGAAGGCTCTTTGGCAAATTCTTTAGATCTGGGTAGAGTCTCGCTCAGTAAAGAGAGTTGTAGATTCGTCAAAAAGGAGATATTGTCTTCTATGATCACCCAAAGGTTTCATTAAGGCTTTACCTGTTGTTCTATATCTATAGGACAGAAAATACATCCAAGGAAAATGCCCTGCAACCAATTACTGCCTAGGGAACCCGCTCGCCTGGCACGACAAACTAAAACAGGATGATTGGAAACTGGCCTAGTATATTACTCTATAATCATCCCGTCGGAATCGGAATATGCTTTTACCCTTGCTTGAACTGGTTTACTCACTAGCACTGAGACTAGATAGCTACTGTAATTGTAATTGGATGGCAAGGAAATCACAAGATTGCTAACTTAAAACCTAGCCTGCTGGCGCCTGCCGGCTCTCCTAAGTCTCTCTCCCTTTCCTGCAACTGGAACTCTAAATGTAGTACTGGATGTAAGGACAGTCTCACTTGAAGAATTGCTAGCTTGCCCATAATTCCTACTTGAATAAAAGAAAGGCATGCTTTCAATTGAAAGGCTTCCTCACTCACCGTAACAGACTCAGGCGCTAGAGAACTCGAACAATGTCCAAAGAGAGAGGACATTGGGATTAAAATAACCCGACTTTCAAACTAACTTAGATATGCTATTTTATACACTTACTTACAAGAGGCAAGTTTTAGAAATAGAAATCCACTTTCTTACACAAGGGGAGATTCAGTATAAGCTCACCTCGGAAAAGAAGAGTAAATAGTAACTTCTAAAAAGGAGAAAGGAGGTGGAAGCTCTACTAAGACGGAGATGGAAAGGAGGGCACTTTGCTCGGTGTTAGATAGTTAGAAGCGAAGGTAGTACGAGGCAGGTCAAAGACTAAGAGAGGATGGAACCATCAATACGTCAAGGAGAGAGTTTCACTCTTGACAGGTGGGTTACTTTCACTTCGGGAATCAGATTGATAGCTTTTTTAACGGGGCGAGGCTAACGGTTCCGATAGAAAGCGATGCCTACTAGACTGGCTCGAATAAGCCTTTAAATAGTCTCATAGCTTCTTCATCTAGCAGAAGCAGAAGTCAGAGACGCAAGGAAAGAAAAAAACTTGTCCGAGGCTTGCAAAGAAAGCCTAAACCTTCACTAGATAGAGTTGGAGCTTTCTTTTGAGCTGCATCTAGTTCAGTAGGTGCCCTGATAGTTGTGAAAGTCAAGCTGCTTCCTTCTCTCCTTGCAGTCGAGCCTATAGCCTATTACTAACCTTGTTAATCCTTAGAGAATGAATGCAAGCAAGGTTTACTCTTTAGTCTTCGGCAGGATGAGAAGTGGATTCCCTTCCAAAGAACAAGGAATCCTTGATACTTCTCAAATGTCTTGAAGAATGCTATCCTTGATGTGAAGGAAAGAAGTGAAGGGCTAAGTCAGTCCACAGTGAAACTCCGAGAGGGGAGTCTTAATTCCACTCCGATCCTAGTTAGCTGAGTAGCTTGAAAGAAATCTACCTTTATCTAATAGCTAGCTCTGTTCTACCCAATACTGATTAGTTGGTCGAGCACCTTGTCCCCTATTCCTTCGATCAGAACTGGCAACTTAACGTGTTCCCCCCTTCCTTCCCTGGGGTATCCCCTCTTCGTCTTCATTTGTAGAGTAATATTCCCTCCCATACGTGAGTCAGTACCTAAAAAACCTTTTAGTAGAGTTAGTTCCCTTGGGAAAGCTACCTTATGTTGGGGATCCTTCCTCGGTTGAGCTAGGAACCTACCCACTTTGTAAAGCTTCTCCAGATTCTGTTATTAAACCCGCTCAAAACTACAACTAGACTATCGGTAGAGGAACGGGCAATAATACCTAATAATAGGAAGAAAGGGTGATATCAATCCCAATAGCTTCCGGATCGGATCGAGCAATAAGTGAAGGAGCTTGACCATTCCCAATGAGGGAAGTTGCTGAAAGAGAAGCGGAAAAAGGACATCTTGAACTCAGGGGGAAGGGACCTTAACGACAACAAAAGAAGTGCGTGCATTTCCCGATCAAAGAAGCCCTTGAACTCACCTTCATTCAACAATGAAACTTCACGTATGAACTCTGCTCGGGATTAGACTCTTCTCACGAATTGGATTTGAACCAATATCAAGCGACTTCCCTTTTAGTTTAGTAGATCGTGAGTGGGTCTGTCGTCCGCCTCATTATAATCCTCCTAAATTCAATAGCATTTCACAATGGGTGATACCGATAAAAAGGAAGTAGTCCCGCTAAAGCAATTGTAGTAACTTTTGCACCGATGGCATTTTCAATCACGTCGTTTTGAGTAAAAAATTCACTGCGAGAGAAAGAGGAGAATTAGGTGAAACTCTTGACTTTGAAGACCCAATTCAGTAAGATTCTTCAAAGTCAAGAGTTGCTCCAAGGATTCGGAATCCTGATGAAGGTGGGCTGAAATGTCTTGAATCCTCCGACCAGGGGGAAGAACAATAGCATTATTAAAATATACTTGGAGCAACACCTTTATTTGTTTGTTGATTTCCTCTCGGAGGGTGTCAAAACATAGGTCTCCCAGCCTTTCGGCCATATTCTCTTCATTTTAACCCCGAAGGCGACCTGCCCGAAAGACTATTAAAACGATAAGAAGGATATATGCAACGCCGAGTACGGTTAAGATTTCGGTTATCATATCAGATAAAAACTGAATAATGTCGGACTCATATTCAGAAAAAAATAAGAGGAACTTTTTCGTCGCTTAGGTGAGAGTTTTTATCCCAACAGTTGTATTAGGTTCGACGGGAAGATCCTACTCGTCCCGTCGAAAGAGTTGGAAAGTGGTTTTTTTTTATCAATTCCTTTGTTTGGTATAGATCGTACGAATCGTGTTGTAGCTTTCCTGCTTACCTCTGCCATATGTTCCTACTAATGGTGGATCGCTGGAGATGGTATAGCAAGGCCTTTCATCTTCTTCGAGCGTAAGGTGGAAGCCCTGGGAGTCGTCATCCATTCCATGGAAGTGGAGGCCCGGTAGGTGTAGTAGATGGCCCTAGCCTGTTGAAGGTGCTTTTCCTCGAAAACTATAGGAATTCATAAGAGCAAGCTCGTCCCCTGGAAGAAGGTGAAAGGCGGAGGCGCCCCTACTATCAATGAAATTAGTAAGGCAAATCAGAGGACAGATCCTTGTGTACTGATTTACATCTACGCGTCTTCCCTTCTTCTAAAGTAGCTTTCTTATCTTATGAGATTTCTATTGCTTCAACGGCTACTTCACTTCTCTATATGCAATTACTTGGCATAACTGAACTCAACTAAGCTTGCATCTTACTATAGGGTTTTCTAGAACCTAAGACTCTTAGATAGAGAGTTTCAAACCAAATGTGCAATTCCCCTCCCCCGACAATCAAACCAGCAGCGCTACGAAGACTTTCAATAGAACGAGACCTACCCCTATCCTATATAGATAGTAAATCAAAATACCCCCCCAACCAGGAGAAACAAGATAAGAATGACTCCCCATTTAAGAACAAGGAATGGGCCAAGGCTTTTTAGGCTGGTCTAAGATAGCAAGGGAAAGGCCCTACTACAGAAGAAAAGGTACCACGACACCGACAGCAAGTACAAGGCCTGCCCTAATATTCTACAACAATACAAAATCATGGATTCAAAAACCAGAGAGTTGGTCCACTAGTTCAATACCTCTGAAAGAAAGGAAAAAAAGTATAAGCAGAAGAAGTCCACGTTTAAGACTACAAATGACCAAAAACTCTAGAGGGGGACTTCTCGTGCCTTTTGCCTATATCAAGTTGACACGAAGAGGGTTAAGTCAGCAGTTAAATGGCCCTTGTTATGTTCCGCAAGGAGACATAAAATGATTCCAAAGGGCAGGGGCGTAGCGACTACTTAAGTCTGGCGGAAGACCCTACTAGGACACACCTTCCTATAGCTTAGCCGATGACAATCCAGCTACTTCACTTCTCTATATGCAATTACTTGGCATAACTGAACTCAACTACCTCATCAACTAACGTAGAGAAAAGCTTTACAAGCTTCATAGTACAACATCTAAGCTGTAACACCCCACTTTTCGTTATTAGGTTATTTATTATTTTATTTTAATTATTATGTTATATGGTAATTTGATAATTTATGTAATTTAATTTTATGATTATGTGATTATGTGATATAATTAGATGATAAGGTCATTAAGTTATTTTATTAAATAATTATGTGATATAGATAAATAAGGGTTTTAGGTTTAAGTGAGTAGTTGGGAGTGGGGCCCATTGTAAGATTATTTAAGGGTTATGAGAGAATTAAAAAGAGATAAATCAGAAAATTAGGATTAGAGAAGCAGCAGAACAGAGGAACACGTGAAAGGTGAAGGAGAGGAGAAAAGGTGGAGAAAACCTAGAATTTGATCTTCAAGAAGAAAAGGGTCAAGGAGGCTTTGTACCGGTGTCATAGAAGGTAAGGGTTTGAATTTACCTTGTATAATTGTAGAATAACAGAGGTTGAGTTTAACATGAAGGAACCCTCATCTTCTTTGAAAATTCAGAACTGAGAGACTGTGTTGAGTGTTAACATGTGGTGAGCAAAATTGATTTTGAGCGAAATTGAGGTTCCGGGGAAAATTGGGTTCTCTTCTGTTTTGCCCGCAGATACCCTAACAGTCTGTGTTGTAGAGAGCATAACTCTCTCTACAGAATTCCAAATTGCGTGAAACCAATTTCGTATGAAATCTAACTCATAGCGCTATGTTGGGTAATATTTTCATAATTTTTCGATTGCTGGTTCAATACCAGAATCATTTGCAAGTTCACTCTGTTTCTGGCCGCAGACACCCTAGCAGCCTGTGTTGTAGAGAGCATAACTCTCTCTAAAGAATTCCGAATGGAGTGAAACAAATTTTGTATGAAAGCTAACTCATAGGGTTATATTGAGTAATATTTTCGTAATTTTTGGGTTGCTGGTTCAATACCAGAATTATCTGCAAGTTAACTCTATTTCTGCTCGCAGACACCCTAACAACATGTGTTGTAGAGAGCATAACTCTCTCTACAGAATTCCATTCCAAATTGGGTGAAACCAATTTTATATGAAAGCTAACGTATAAGGCTATGTTTGGTAAAATTTTCATAATTTTTGGACTGCTCATTTAGTACCAGGATTATATGCAAGTTTGCTATGTTTCTGCTTACTTCTGGGATTGATTCTGAAACTGATTCTAGTAATTGATATGAGACATTTGATAATTTTGTGTTGCTAGTTTATCGGTGGAATAGTGAATGATTTGATAATTATATTGAAGTGTTATTTTGTGCAATTTTGGTGTGATTTCCGTTATGGAATTTGGTGAGAAAATATGTTATATATTTGGGGCTGGAGTGGTCTCAAATTGCATGTTTTAATTTATGAGTTTTTGCACGAAATACACTTCATTTAGTCAAGAGGCAACATGTCGGTTTTCATTGGAAAACTGAGGTTTGTCCCAGGACTGGAGTGGTTCTGGAAGTCTGGCGTGGACTTCATTGGTGGTTAACTGTCTGGAGTGGACGCGGTGATACCGCTAAGGTTAACAATTGGTACCACATGCATACATTAGAGTCTCACACACTAAGTTTCACGTTTTCAATGGTTTTATGTGTTTGGTGAATTGTTTTGCTGTTGTGGTAAAGTCGAATTATTATTCTTCTTTAAGCTTATAATTTTCCGAAACATTAATAAGAATTGTGAAACTGACTTGAGAGAAAATATTATAATCACTCAGATTTTAAAGACAATGTGAAGACTTTATAAAGCAGGATCTGAATTGTTTACTTGCTCTTTGTTATGCTATATTTTATACAATGTAAGTTCTTACCCTTCTGTTGGAATGATGTTCTATGCGATATCGCTCAGGTACTGGAGGTAGAGATGTGGCTCATGAGGAGTAGCTTCGGAGAGTCTTAGCTTATGTTATTATTATTATTATTATTATTATTATTATTATTATTATTATTATTATTATTATAAAATAAGTGTCTTGCTCTGTAATGTAACACTGGGTAGATATTTTACGTTACTTTTACACTTTTGTTGAGAGGATTTTATAACCTCTCCTTATGGAAGTTGATGAATAATTTTCTAAATTATGGCGATGTCGTACTGTTGATGGCCGAAGTGCTTATGAAATTAAGTTCTGAGTATGATCAATTTTATTGGAATATCATGGAAGATAAACCTATTTAAATAAGTGATTTTATGCATTATAGAATTATCTGGCTGGTTTAGAAATTTTATTGGCAGGAATAATTTATTCTTTGAAAACCATATGTTTCTAAACTCTGATAAACGTTTTTAAATAAAACAATGGGAAAAAAGGGGGTGTTACATAAGCACGAATGGAAGAGTTTTTGCGAAAAAAGATTTTTCTCCCCCTCCCCCATGAAACTCTAAGCCACCCCCCCCCCCCCCAAAAAACTATTGCTCGCCGAACTTTTTTTTTCAATTTAATTTAATTCGTAGGTATTCTTAGGTGATATCTAGGGTATAAAAACTCTCAGAAAAATTACGGGACTTAAAACTAGAATTAGGGCTTTTTTGTCCAACTTTAAAGCTCAAAATCTGAAAGTTGATATTTTTCGAAACGGGTTTTGAATATCTATAAACAAGACATTTACTAACAACAAATCATGCAGGCGCTAAGCAAGTTTAATACTTTAAGCGTAAAAAAGCAACGATTGATTAAAAATGGGTTTATGGCTCAAATTTCATATCTACGGCACAACAACGAGAATCTAAGCGCATGGTTTATGATTATGAAGTGTATAGAAGGTATTTGAAAGAAGAAATGAAGTTAATCTGACATTTAATCAAAACTGTCCAAACTTTGGGCACAGAAAGACATGAGAAATAAGAAAAGGTTGTAAGGATGATGATCGTTACCTATGTATCTATCCAACGCCACTGAAATCACGACGATCAGACAAGGGATCGCAAAGTTCTTTCTCTCTCTCTCTAAACTGTGGTCTCTCTCTCTTGGAATAGAGGAGATATTTTGTTTCTCCTCCTTTTATTAGTACTTTAATCTGCTGATTTAAATTGACTATTCGGCGACAGAGTGTCGAAACTCATTTCAGGGCTCATTAAAAATGGGAAAATGATTTAACCGCAGTCTGCATAAAAAACTGCCACATAACTACTTTTTGCAATTGACATCGGATAAGAAAGCTTCCTTCACGAGAAAGATTCCTAGAAGTGTAGGAATAATGACTACGCGAGTAGAATTCCTGAAAGAAGCTTCGGAAAGAAAAACCTTTTGTACAGGGTCTCGCTTAAGTCCCTACAAGAGATAAAGTCTTACTTTATCGAGTTTCCGGAAAGAAAAAACTATCGAGTTTATAGTCGAAAGTTCCGTAATGGAAACACAGGTCAAGGGAAAAATACCCTGAAGGTCTTATTCTCTTGTCCCTGTCGACTAAATCTTAAACGATGTTCAGACTTAAACGGAATTAGCCTTTTTCAGACTTACACAACACCTAGGTGTGAAAAGTCGGGTGTGAAAACAACTCGTGCTAGACTATAATACTATAATTAAACACAAACTAAGTTGTCTCAAAAGTTTCACTTGATAACTCATTAAATCCTAGTTCAAGCTCCTCTCACACTGACACAACACCTAGGCGTGAATCAGAAATTATTTAAATAATCTAATGCTAAAAACATGGGTCTTACACAAACTACTTAAGAAAGCTATTGCATATTTATTTTGAGAAAAGTTATTTTTGTGACCCCACTACTACAAAAACACTAATTTCGGACGGACAAATCCGTCGCACAATAGTTAAAAATTCCGTCCCTAAAATATTTTGGGACGAAATTGTGACGCGAAAAATTGCGTCGCAATATCGCTCGTTGCAAAAAATTTGGGACGAAATCTAATGTTTCGTCGCACATGGGCGACGGACTACAATGAAGTATTGTCACGGTATTTGCAATGAAATGAATAATTGCTTTTGTGACAAAATAATTTGTTCTGTCGCAATTGTTTGGGATGGAATATTATGCGTTTTATTTTTCAAAATTTGCGACGGTTTGAATAAACTTCTTTGTGACGGATGATATTATTCCGTCGTAAGGTAGGGACGGTGTCTAATAATTTATTTTTTCATAAGGGCGACGAAATGTAATTATTCCGTCGTAAAGTTGAGATGAAATTAGTGACGAAAATAAAAATTTGAGATGACAGAACATAGTTTGTCCCAAATCTTGTGACGAAAAGTTTGCATCACTGAGTTGAAGATTTGGATAAACAGATGGGGACTGAACACACCACAAATGTTTAGCATTTTTTATTTTCTTCACATTTTGATTTTAAGTAAATTATTAAGAAATCTCAAATTAATCTCCAATAATAACTAACAAAATATGAAAATAACATTAATCAAGAATCAACTCACACTTGATCAAAGAGATAAATGAATTTCAATTAATAACAAGCTTCATGTAATTCAAAAAGATCACACCTATACAAAAATACCAAAATACGTAAAAAGTTACTTATTTTCAAGCCACTTATACTAAGCATGCTGGTTCCTTACACCTTCAAAGTACCATCCTCTTCTATCTTTTGAATAGCTTCAATTCCAGCAAGTCCGGATTCAAAACTGCGGAGCTTCTCAATTTAAGAATCCTCCTCAACCTACTTTTCAAGCCACATATACTAAGCATGCTGGTTTCAATACTTCCTTCAAAGTCCTTCCCTGTACCTGTCCTTTGTCATCATCTGAGTTCCTTCCCAAGTGTAACACCTCGATTTTGGGGAGTCAATTTAGTAACTCAAAATAAAATAAAGCGGAAAAGCAGGTATTTTTTTTCGTTTTGATTTAAATAAAAGACTTGTCGAAATAAAGACTCAACCCAATGCGATGAACATAAACTAATATACAAATATAAATACAGCTCCAGCTGTAAAAGAAAAGTTAACGTCAGTGACAGAAAAGTAGTCTGAAAGTGATGGTTGCAGGCTAATAGGTACAAACCATAATTTGTGACATAGAGTGATAGTACAGTCCGCCAAAGAAAGTAAGTCAGCCTCAAAGCGGCCTCAGCAAGACCTCATAAGCCCAACCAACTCCATATTAGCTACGACATACTCCTACTCGAACTACCCAAGAGAGCGTGTCTCAAAACTCCTCATCCTCCTCATCCTCGGCATAATCCTCGTCGGAGTCAGAGTCAAAATCAGAGTCCAGAATGATCAGCTCGCTGTCCACATCAATGATCTCTCTCCTCTCCAACCGACACACCGACCTAGACACCTCTGTCTCTGCATCCACCAATCTGATGATCACATCCCCCTCCGTCATGCGAACCAACGGTACCACGCTGTACCACAGGAGGAATCATATGACCTAGAACGAATGATGGTAACACAGTGTCAGAATCATCCTCAAACTCAACAGGCCTAGAGGAAGAAGCGGCATCGGAACGGTCAGCGGCGGCGGGTGAGCTCGATCCAGACAATGCTCCACCGACAGTCTCCTCATTAAAGGGATCCTCGTCGTTAGAGGACGGCGGCGGTGGCGGCACTCCAGTACCGTGATAACAGTAAACAGTGGATGGCAAGTTGAAGCTCACCGAGTAACGCGCAACAAACCCTTGGTCAATCTCCCAAATTCGTCAATCTGGTCCTCCATGATCCTCCCAAGGTATACAACCCGGTGACTGGCGCGATGTGTCAGCCACGCGGCTGGGGAATCCCGATCTATCATTTCATATCAGGTTCCCCCCTCGAAGGGTGAACCAGCTCGAACCAATCTGCCAGCGACATCTGACAGTAGGCGTACGATCGCCCTAACACAAGTAGACAAACAAGGCAAGCGCGAGGGTCAATTCACGTAATAGATAAATAGTACATATAGTGCACGCAACAAGTAAAGTATACAGAGATAGATACTTAGGTTCGATAGGCTTATAATAGCATGTAAGTATCATAACTTCAAATGAAATAACAATAGACGATAAATAACAACTCAATCAGTTATCAAGAAACATAACTATATTCAACGATATCAAATCAACAAGTAAGAAATGTATGATGAAATTTATGTCATGCTGCAAGAAATGCTCCGGAATAGATGGGCAGCATCGAGTCAGTCCTAACACTGGCCTAATGTATAACAATTTCTGCTCAGGCGTCTCTTACACCAAACAAATGTAGTCAGATCAGTCGTAACCCGCAGGTCTGCCATTTTCGTCTGCTACTAAGCAACCACCCGCAGTGTTCGTATGCGAAAACCCGGGTCTTATGACCATTTTGGGATTTAACGAGGTCCGACATCCCATCGTGTATTAACCTCAATATGTATGAATGATGCAATATGATTCGCCAATCAACGTACAACCTCACCCGTCACGTCGTCACGTGTTCTAACTAACATATTGTCTCTAAAAATACCCTAAGGTAAATGTCGATTCTGCAACAAAAGACGATCTATATAAAAAAGAGTGCAACCAATCTTGATGACTTCTCGAGTCATCTTCCTCATCCAATTCGATGGTCAAAATATGCTCAGCGAATGAAAGAGTACCAATGTACTTCGAAACTTACAGTTTCCCGGCTTATCCTTTAGACAGTCAAACAACAAACTGCTCATCGAGCAAAAGAGTACCAACATACTCAGAAACTTCTAGTTTCCTCGACTTATCTTTTAGATAGCCAAACGATGAAACTGCTCATCGAGCAAAGTGCCAAAGCACGTAGGGTTTCCCCTAAACTTGTATTCGGCGACACTTCTCATTTTCCAAAACATAGTTCCAAGCCCTAAGCTTCATTCTGAGATCGTTATCATTAATTAAAATGTTCGGATGCTGTTTAGTGTATTATGAATTTTCTGTGTAAAATAATTTACATTTAGTTTCATCTCTAATTCTATAAGTTTAAAAGATCCCATCAACCCAAATGATTCCCTGAGAAGGTCTCGATCCACTCCACTAAAACAATGAGGGCCCGAACCTCGGTTCGTCCCATTAAACATTCTCTCAAAATCTCGTCACTAGTATGGCATAACTCTCCCGTTTCCCCACACTCAGACGTGTAACAGATATATGTATAATGCACAACAAAGTTAGTATGATCCAACAAAACATGGCACATATATCAACATATCCTAAGATTAACCATTTAGGAAGTAGCATGTGAATCAATCAACATTTATAATCAAGCGATAACACATATGTCGGCCGAAGCCCCAGAAATCGGAGACACACCTCTCTATTGATTAACAACGGCCTAAGCCTCATAAAACATTTTCCAGATCACATAATCATACAAAAGCATAAACAATAAATAAAGTTGAATTTATCGACGCCTAAATCATTAGCTAGCAAGGTAAGTTGCCCTCACCTCTAGGTTTTCCAGCTTCACACTACAGAAGTTCCTCACTCGCTTCACTCACAGCTCCAAAGAGTTCATTAGTCGAACCTTTGAGCAAAACATAATAATTCAACCAATTCAAGTCAGAACTAATCAAACAATAATTACTAACATTAGACGAAACATTACAAGGTCCAGAGTATGACAATCTCACACGAAAAGACGAGTTTTTGCAAAAGAGAAATTTTCCTCCCCCAATGGAGGTGCTCTCGGCCCTGCACATCATGATGTGTATCGGCGCTTTTTCTTAAATCAAACTTGATTCCTCGGTTATCATTAGTCGTATCTAGGGAAAATTAAAGCTTGGAAAAATTATCGGAGTCGAAAACTGAAATAGGGACAATTTGGTCAAGGTTTTTAGCTCAGAAATTCAAAGTCAGAATTTTGAAAAATAAATTGGATGGGATTTTTGCTAACGACGTTTATGACAACTAATCCTACTGACGCTAAGCTCAGACGAGAGTTTTTGATCCAAAAAGCAGAACCTTAGCTTAAAAATGGGTTTTTCCACAGTTTTGAATACCTACGACGATCCAGCGAGAATCGGCGGAGTATTTGTGGCGTATAAATGGTAGGGATGATGTTTAGAAAGAAGAATCGAGTTATTCGGACAGTTTTACAAAAAGCACCAAACTTTGAGCACAGAAAGACATACAGAAAAGCGACGGAATTGACGATCAGAGGTTAGAAGTAGTATCCTTACCTCGATGCCAACGTATAGCAACTGACAGTGCGACGGTCGGGCAAGAAACAACTAAAATCTTCCTCTCCCTCTTCTACTCTTAAGCTCGCGAGTTTAGTGTTGAAATGGTGAAGAAAATTTGAGTTTTTCTCCTATTTATATGAGATGGAAACGCGAGAAAATGAAAATTTCGCGATTCCAATTTTTCCTGTGCGTTCCTCTGTGAATTATAAGATAGAATCTGGCGACAGAATTTCTAGAACTCGAAACAAGTTTCTTGGAATTTATGTAATTGATCCAAAAACGGTATTAGACGATTCAACTCGAAAAGTTACTTTTTGCAGTCGATGTCGGATCAGAAAACTTCCTTCTGAAGAAAGATTAGAAATGTAAGACCTGAATTTTCAGAACAAGCTAATTTCCGACTCACGCGTAGAATCAGTGTTCCGTAGTTGCTTTCGGAGTTAGTGCGAGTCGTCTGCGCACTTGCCTTATAGCGAGCGCGTCCAGAATAGGCTAATTTCGCTTTAGAGTAACGTTTTAAGTGAGATTTCGAACTCTTGGAAAATTTAAAGATTCTCTTTATTTTACCTTCGACCAGCGTTTCATTTCGGAACTCTGGACTGTACGCACGATAGGCTTCACTTTTCGGATGTCCGACGACGCTAATTTCTTTGGTTCGAAACCCTAGATTCGAGCGATGGATGAAGACTTTTTCTATTCAGGACTTCTAACGAAGATTCCGTCCGCTCTGCCAGATTTGTTTCGACGTTTCCAATCTTTCTTCAGAAGGAAGTTTTGTCGTTCGAGCATCACAGCAAAAAGTAGTTTTTCGGGACAGATTAACTTACACCGCTTTTAAGATTTTAGATATTGTTTTTCCCAAATGTTAGACATTTGTTTTGAGTTCTGGAAATCTGTCGCCAGAATCTCTCTTAGAATTTCTCGGTGAACGTGCTGCAAAAATCGGAATCGCGAAATTTTCATTTTCCCCGCGATTTCACCTGCCTATAAATAGCTCGAAAAAGCAAAATATCCCATTTTCTTTCCATTCAAGGGCCGCGAGTTTAGGTGGAGAGGAGGAGAAGATTTTCTCGCGAAAACTTGACCGATCTTCGTGCAGTTCGTCCCTACTTCTAGGTATTGAGGTAACTAGCATGAATCCTACCTCTGATTACTGTTTCTGCTGAGTTTCTGAACTCGTTTCTGTGCTCACAGTTTTGAGCCTTTTCTAAAATGGACCGATTTCTTCGATTTCTTGGTTGGGTTATGTTCTCTAGGTTCCCAAGAGCCTAAAACCTCTGTCAGTAATCGCTGATTGCGATCGAGCTGTCCAAGATCTGAAAAACTGTTTCAAAACCCTTTTTGTCTCACATTTCAAAACTTTATTGTCGAAAAGCTGTAATCTGACTTCGTGCCTTTAGGATTTGTTGTCACGGATGTCATGAGGATCATTGCTGTGAAATTGTTTTCAGAACTGATAACTTTGAAGTTTTGAGCCTTTATTTTGGACCAAAATGCCCCTGGATAGCCGTATTTCGACCCGATTGTCCGAAAATTGTTCTGACATTTTCTTTGCCTTAGTTTTACCCTAAAACTACCTTGTAAACAGATTTGATCGAAGAAAAAGAGCCGAAGCCCTTTTTCCTTTGAGGCCGTGGGTTATTCCTTAGGGGGGAAGTTTTTCGTTTTCGAAAACTTGTCTTTTCGTAACCGGATGTCGTATTCTGAAGCTTTAATGCAATGTCTATCGTTTATGTATTGTATTGTGATCGAACTAATCGATTTTGTTTGGTTTCTGCTTTGTTTTCTCCGAGGTTCAGTTGAAGGAACTTTGGAAGGCTCAGAGCAATTGTTTGAGGAAAACTTTGTTTGCGAAGCTGGAACAGCTCGAGGTTAGGGCAACTTACTATATTAGCTATGATTGCATGATAGGCGTCGATCAATTCGACTTATGCTTTACTATGATATTGATTATGATGATGGTCTATTGTTATGAATGTTTTCATAACTTATGATGTTGATGTTGTGATGAATTGAGCGTTTTGACGCGACTTCGGAGTGGATTCATTGATCTGGTGATCTTTGATATTTCGGGTTGGATGAACAACCCTAGGCAAGTTCAAACGAGGGGCTTGAGACTTAGCCATTTGTTGGGATCCGTTGGTTTACTTAGACTTTCCCCGGGAAATGTATTTCGGGTGGTTGATCTTTGAAAACTTAGAATGATAGAGCTTTGAAAACTAGAGACTTTGGGAGACTTAGACTTTGAGAAATAAACTCATAACCTGACTAATGTGAATTGAAATTATTTTTGTTAACGAATAATCATAGGAGAAAACTGAAGGGGAAAATATTTACGAAAGACGGGGAAAAGTCGACTTTGTTATGGGTTTGGAGAGTTTGAAATTGGGAAAGCCACTAAGGTGAGCTATGGTGATGATTGAAAATCACCGAGTACTTTAGTACTCTTGGGAGTGTTGTTGGAGCCGTGTTGTACTGACCGACACTTAGTGCTCTTGTTGTTTGGGCTGTATTGTATTGACCGACACTAGACCCTTGTGTACTTTTGTGGGTGGAGTTGTGTTGTATTGACCGACACTTACTCCGAGTTGTGTTGTATTGACCGACACTAACTCATGGTTTTGTTGAGATTGGGTTGTGAGCTAAACACTTTCATGGTAAGGACGATTCGTTGTTTGGCTAACCATATTGCATCAATCGGGTGAATAACGGGAATGGTTCACCTGTGCATATCATGGTGAATAACGGGAATGGTTCACCTTGCATAAATGATGAATAACGGGAATGGTTCATCATATGGTGAATAACGGGAATGGTTCACCAAGGATGAATAACGGGAATGGTTCATTGAATAACGGAATGGTTCTGTAAACCCCGATTTCCGTAGAGACTTTAAATCAATAGTGCGGAAAATGCGTAAATATTTTTTTCGTTTTCTTTTCAAAGAGAAGACTTAACATGATGACGACTCAACTCAAAGATAATAAACATAAAGTATTTGGAGATAGTGCCCGCAGGCGAATAAGTACATCCCATGGTCAGAGCCATGAGTTTTATGAACACAGTTTTCAAGAAGATAAGTCAGCCCCAAACGGGAAATGACAATCAGAGTTGTGAAAACAATCCCCCCATATAATACACTCCTAACATCGACCCTCATCCGATCATGCATGAAGTCCGGGTCCACGTCGAAGGCTCAGTAGCAGTCATTGTGCTCAGGATCCTCCCCGAACGACGAACCATCTTGAATCAGCGGTTGGACGTCTGGCAGCAGCCGACCGCCCAAACACAACCATACACACAAAGCCAAGGCGCTAGGGTCAACTCACGGAATATAATAGATAATACAAGCAACATGTGATGAATAAAGGGGTATATATATATAGGTTGTATATAGACATATAAGTTTGTATCGTCTACCCTAAGGTATATACATAACATGTTATCAGATTTCTAATAACAATTCAATATTCAATATCTCAACAGTTCAATAAGTTATATCTCGAAAACTCGATAAGCAATATATCAACGAATATAGTTAAATGCATGGTATGCCAATGCAATGTCATGCTCGAAATATGATCCGGATAGAATGTCACCCTCACGATGACCCGAAGCATCTCGCTCCGCTAAAGCATCGCTTTTATGAAGCATCTCGCTCCTATAAAGCATCTCGCTTTTATGAAGCATCTCGCTCCTGTGAAGCAGCACACTCTTGTGAAGCATCTCGCTCCTATGAAGCTGCACGCTCCTATGAAGCAGCACACTCCTGCGAAGCATCTCGCTCCTATGAAGCTGCAAGCTCCTGTGAAAGCATCTCGCTCCGATGAAGTCCGATCTGAGATCGTCCTTCGGAAAGCAGCACACTTTCCAAGAAATGTATGCATGAATGCAATATGGTTAGCCAAACAACGAATCGTCCTCACCAAGGCACGCGTGTCTAGCTAGAGTACATTGTCTCTACAATACCCTAGGGTAAACAAGGAAGTGCTAATCGAATGTGCTAACTTTCCTAGTCACTTGGGCTCACCGTCTCGATGGCCAACCAAACTGCTCAACGAGCAAAAGAATGCATCTCGCACTCAGTGACCTTTCAACTTACCATGGCTCACCATCTCGATGGCCAAACAAACTGTTCAACGAGCAAAAGAGTATCAACATACTCAGAACTGACTAGTTCCCCGACTTATCCCTTGGATTGGCCAACCAATAAAACTTGCTCATCGAGCAAAAGGCCAACGCACAATGGTTTCCCCAGAAACCTGGATCCGACGACACTTCTCATTTTCAAAACACTTATGTTCAAGCCCTAAACTTTCGTCTGAGTTTTTATCATTATATTAAGGGTTTTGAGGTTGTTTAATACGTTATGGAGGTTCATTATGAAATTGCTTAAGTTTTGTCTCTAATCCTATTAGTTTCAAAGATCCCATAATTCCAATGATTCCCTGGAGAAGGTCTCAAAAAC